>NW_024080979.1:1599705-1602315 GCF_003009895.1 Hyaena hyaena
GAACCGAGAGATCATGACCTAAGCGAAAGTCGGACGCTTAACCGACTAAGCCACCCAGGCGCCCCGATATAGGTCAAATGTTAACATGGCATCAGGAAATGGAATTTTTACAATGGATAGCTCTTTGTGATAAGATGTTTTTGGAAAATGTACAGAAACAGGTTTTACAGAAGTCTTCTTGCAGAACTGCCCCAATTATAGTGAGGTTGAGTAACTAAGAAAATAACAAGGTGTTCACATTTTAATAACGCTAAGATTAAGTCATAGGTTTGTAGATAATCTTATCCATCCTTATCACAGCTGTCAGGGTAAGGGAAGGTGTTTGTGCAATGTAGGCCTTAGAGAAGAGGCTGCTATACACCATCAGTTAGCAAAGGTGTATGTACTAACTTATCTTCTGCCCTTATCTGTTCCTTCTCTCTAAGTTAGGCTCTTTGTCTAAGGGCAAGACTTGATTTTCAAGTTATATACTTTAAGGCACAAGAGAGCCAACAATACCTTTAAAGAGTTTAGCTCATTTCCAATACATAGAATAGCCTCTTTGAGTGCATTTACCTTTGTGTCTAGTTTTATGATTTCTTGAATAGCTAAGGGCAAGAGAGACATTTTTGGTTAGCTGATTTACATGTTGAGATGTATGAACATCTTGGACTAACACAAAGGTAGAAACAGAATTGTACAAGTAAAGGTCAATCTTTTATGAGTAAAGGTCATTAGACTGTTCATAGCTCAAGGGAAAGTATGGAGGGAAACAGGACCTGCAGGAGACACGATGTCTGTTCCCATAATCAAAAGAAAAAGTTCCCACAATAAGTTCCTTCACAAGGTGCAATCATCACACCAGGGCCAGAATAAGGGGACAAAGTCACTCCTGATATTGATCAACAAGGTACCTTAGGGGTCAGTGCTCAAGCAGAAATAATTGAGTGGGGGTGGATATCGGTCATCATCTGATTGACAAGAGACCGTGCAAACTTGCTTTAACCTCACCAGGAGTTTTCTCGACTAGTGGGCTCAGAATGGCTCCCAACACATTTAATGTGTCTGTTGGCCATCTGGATGTCCTCTTTGGAGAAGTGTCTGTTCATATCTTCTGCCCATTTCTTCATGGGGTTGTTTGTTTTTCGGGTGTGGAGTTTGGTGAGTTCCTTATAGATTTTGGATATAAACCCTTTATCTGATATGTCATTTGCAACTATCTTTTCCCATTCCATCGGTTGTCTATTAGTTTTATGGATTGTCTCCTTTGCTTTGCAGAAGCTTTTAATTTTGATGAGGTCCTAATAGTTCATTTTTGCTCTTGATTCCCTTGCCTTTGGGGATGTGTCATGTAAGAAATTGCTGCGGTGGAGGTCAAGGAGGTTGTTTCCTGCTTTCTCCTCTAGGGTGTTGATAGTTTCCTGTCTCACGTTCAGGTCCTTTATCCATTTTGAGTTTATTTTTGTGTATGGCCTGAGAAAATGATCTAGTTTCATTCTTCTCCATGTTGCTGTCCAGTTCTCCCAGCACCATTTGTTAAAGAGGATGTCTTTTTTCCATTGGATACTCTTTCCGGCTTTGTTAAAGATTAGTTGGCTGTATATTTTTGGGTCCAATTCTGAGTTCTCAATTCTATTCCATTGGTCTATGTGTCTGTTTTTGTGCCAACCATACTGTCTTGATGATGACAGCTTTGTAGTAGAGGCTAAAGTCTGGGAGGGTGATACCTCCCATTTTGGTTTTCTTCTTCAATATTCCTTTGGCTATTCGGGGTCTTTGTGGTTCCATACAAATTTTTGGATAGTTTGTTCTAGTTTTGAGAAGTATGTTGGTGCAATTTTGATTGGGATTGCGTTGAATGTGTAGATTGCTTTGGGTAGTAATGACATTTTAACTATATTTATTCTTCGGATCCATGAGCATGGAATGTTTTTCCATTTCTCTGTGTCTTCTTCAATTTCCTTCATAAGTTTTCTATAGTTTTCATCATACAGATCTCTTATATCCTTGGTTAGGTGTATTCCGAGATATTTTATGGTTTTTTGTGCAATTGTGAATGGGATCAGTTTCTTGATTTCTCTTTCTGTTGCTTCATTTTTGGTGTATAAGAATGCAACCAATTTCTGCATGTTGATTTTGTACCCTGCAACTTGGCTGAATTCTTGGGTCAGTTCTAGTAGGCTTCTGGTGGAGTCTGTTGGGTTTTCTATGTAGAGGATCATGTTGTCTGCGAAAAGTGAAACTTTGACTTCTTCTTTGCCAATTCTGATGCTTTTTATTTCCTTTTGTTGTCTGATGGCTGATGCTAGGACTTCCAGCACTATGTTAAACAACAGTGGTGAGAGTAGACATCCCTGCCGTGTTCCTGATCTCAGGGGGAAAGCTCTCAGTTTTTCCCCGTTGAGGATGATGTTAGCTGAGGGCTTCTCATAGATGGCTTTTATGATGTTTAAGTAAGTTCCTTCTATCCCGACTTTCTCGAGAGTCTTTTTTAAGAAGGGATGTTGTATTTTGTCAAGTGCTTTTTCTGCATCTATCGACAGAATCATATGGTTTTTATCTTTTCTTTTGTTGATGTATCACATTGATTGATTTGCGAATGTTGAACCAGCCCTGTAACCCAGGAATGAA
>NW_024080979.1:1605044-1606283 GCF_003009895.1 Hyaena hyaena
ATGTTCCTGGATCAGTTTGTCTCTTTTTTTGTCATCTTCTTGTTTTTCTATAGTGGTGTCTTCTAAATCACTTATTCTCCTTTCTGCCTCTTCAATCCGTGCATTGGACGCCTCCAGTTTATTATGTATCTCATTTATCCCATTTTTAAATTCACCATAACTATTTTTAAGCTCCATATTGTTTGTAGCCATAGTTTCTCTGATGTCCTCCATGCTTTTTTCAAGCCCAGCAATTAATTTTATGATTATTGTTCTAAATTCTTGTTCAGTTTTGTTGCTTATATCTGTTTTGAGCAGCTCTTTAGCTGTCATTTCTTCCTGGAGTTTCTTTGGAGGAGAGTTTTTCTGTTTCATCATTTTGGTTAGCTTTCTATCTCTTGTTAATTTTAAAAACTTGTTGTACACAAGGCCACTGTGAGTTCTGCTGTATTAGAGAGGGCTCTATTGACTGTTCAAGGCCTGTCTGTTCAGGAAGTGTTCTTTGGATGGTGTCTCTTGGTTTCTCTTGTTGAGTGTTTGGTTATTTTGTTTCCCTACTGGTAGTGGTATTCGGGACTCTCCACCATGTGTAGTTTGGCTTGTTTCTTGAGGCAGCCTTATGAGGTTTCCTTCCCAGTGTACTCTGTCTCTTTCTCTTCCCAAACTCCTGTGGCGTCCTACGACTTCAGGCCTTCTCTGTTTGAGACATGGGTGCAGGCGAAATGTACGGAGCTCCTTACTTCTCCTCCATCTTGCCTCCAACAGCTTCTCTTCAAATTCTTAACCTTTTCTTTCTTTCTATTGTTTTACTGTGTTGCCTTCAATAATGCGGACAGATGTACTGATGGTGGGCTTATCTGTCTTGTCCTTTATTTTATTTTATTTTATTTTTTTAATGTTTTATTTATTTCTAGGAGAGAGAGAGAGAGACAGTGTGAGCAGGGGAGGGTCAGAGAGAGAGGGAGTCACAGACTCTGAAACAGGCTCCAGGCTCTGAGCTGGCAGTCAGCACAGAACTCGACGCGGGGCTCGAACCCACGAACCGTGAGATCATGACCTAAGCGAAAGTCGGACGCTTAACCGACTAAGCCACCCAGGTGCCCCTGTCTTGTCCTTTATTTTAAAGGGACTACTTTTAATATGCCACGATTCTAAGTAAAAGTATATTGTGTGATAGAGATTGTTTCCTAGGAAAATTGTCCTTATTCCTAGTTTTGTAAAAAAATTATTGATACTGTAGATGACTTTAAGTTTTATCAG
>NW_024080979.1:1608277-1691038 GCF_003009895.1 Hyaena hyaena
ATGTTCCTGGATCAGTTTGTCTCTTTTTTTGTCATCTTCTTGTTTTTCTATAGTGGTGTCTTCTAAATCACTTATTCTCCTTTCTGCCTCTTCAATCCGTGCATTGGACGCCTCCAGTTTATTATGTATCTCATTTATCCCATTTTTAAATTCACCATAACTATTTTTAAGCTCCATATTGTTTGTAGCCATAGTTTCTCTGATGTCCTCCATGCTTTTTTCAAGCCCAGCAATTAATTTTATGATTATTGTTCTAAATTCTTGTTCAGTTTTGTTGCTTATATCTGTTTTGAGCAGCTCTTTAGCTGTCATTTCTTCCTGGAGTTTCTTTGGAGGAGAGTTTTTCTGTTTCATCATTTTGGTTAGCTTTCTATCTCTTGTTAATTTTAAAAACTTGTTGTACACATGGCCTCTGTGAGTTCTGCTGTATTAGAGAGGGCTCTATTGACTGTTCAAGGCCTGTCTGTTCAGGAAGTGTTCTTTGGATGGTGTCTCTTGGTTTCTCTTGTTGAGTGTTTGGTTATTTTGTTTCCCTACTGGTAGTGGTATTCGGGACTCTCCACCATGTGTAGTTTGGCTTGTTTCTTGAGGCAGCCTTATGAGGTTTCCTTCCCAGTGTACTCTGTCTCTTTCTCTTCCCAAACTCCTGTGGCGTCCTACGACTTCAGGCCTTCTCTGTTTGAGACATGGGTGCAGGCGAAATGTACGGAGCTCCTTACTTCTCCTCCATCTTGCCTCCAACCGCTTCTCTTCAAATTCTTAACCTTTTCTTTCTTTCTCTTGTTTTACTGTGTTGCCTTCAATAATGCGGACAGATGTACTGATGGTGGGCTTATCTGTCTTGTCCTTTATTTTATTTTATTTTATTTTTTTAATGTTTTATTTATTTCTAGGAGAGAGAGAGAGAGACAGTGTGAGCAGGGGAGGGTCAGAGAGAGAGGGAGTCACAGACTCTGAAACAGGCTCCAGGCTCTGAGCTGGCAGTCAGCACAGAACTCGACGCGGGGCTCGAACCCACGAACCGTGAGATCATGACCTAAGCGAAAGTCGGACGCTTAACCGACTAAGCCACCCAGGTGCCCCTGTCTTGTCCTTTATTTTAAAGGGACTACTTTTAATATGCCACAATTCTAAGTAAAAGTATATTGTGTGATAGAGATTGTTTCCTAGGAAAATTGTCCTTATTCCTAGTTTTGTAAAAAAATTATTGATACTGTAGATGACTTTAAGTTTTATCAGATGACTTTTTTTTTTATATTTAACAGGAAATCATACGGTTTTTATCTTTTAGCCTCTTTATGTGGTGACATCATTCTCCTTTCAGAATGATGTTTTATATTAGGATACAGGTTGGCCTGTAGTTTTCTTTTTCTTTCCTTCCTTTTTTAAAAACCCTTTTTAAAAGTTATTTATTTTGAGAGACAGAGAGAGAGAGAAAACACACCTATGAGTGGGGGAGGGACAGAAAGAGAGAGAGAGAGAGAGAATCCAGAGCCTAATGTGGGGCTCAATCTCATGATGGTGAGATCATGACCTGAGCTGAAAACAAGAATTGAACACTTAACTGACTGAGCCACCCAGGTGCCCCAACCTTAGAATTTTAATATTTTGTCGTGAACTGAAGCTTTCATTATCATGTGGGGATTGTTTTGATTGCTGAAAATATTTTTTATTATTTATATTTTGTCGGCTATAAATACAGCTTTCTTTTGGCTAATATTTGCCTAGGATATATTTTTCTATTCTTTTATTTTCAATTTTTCTGGGTCCTCCTGCTTTATATATCTCTTAATAAGTAGCATACTGATGGGTTTTTAAAAATCTGATCTCACAATCCCTTTGACAAATATAATGATTTTATTTATTTTGTTGTCTAATTTGGTTTTATTCCTTCTGTCTTACGTTGGACTTTTTATTTGTTCTCCTTTTCTCTCTCTCTCTTTTAGCTTTGAGGCATTTTATTATGAAAAGCTGGCACTTGTATACATAACTAACAAAAACTTTAAATTCATCACACATTTACTTCAGTTTTTAGCTTGACTTTCTAGTAAATCTTTAGCTTTATTGATCTTGGCTGCTATATAAGGAGATCCTCCCTTGCGTGGGTTATTTAAAAGCATAATTTGTTGAGGAGCGTCTCTTGTTTTTCCTTTATGGGCATTAGGGCTTATGCCTTATGCATTAATACAATGCTGCCTCTCATTTTGTCATTAGGGGTTCAAAGCCCAAATTCCTATAACAGCCACCACTGAAGGCAGACTTTGCTGGACTTTGTTTTCCTTGAGGCTCCATATGTTTCACAGATTGCAAAACATAATGGGCTGTGTATCGTGCAGCAGCAGTGGTCAGTCTGTTCTCACTGTATTGGCCAGGGCTTTGGCTAGGCTCCCCAGCCTCCGCTGAGAGTGTGTTTCATCCATTCCAAAGACACCATCCACCAAGTCCATGCCTCTACCAATGACATGGCTACTGCCCCCTGTTTTCTTTTTTAAATGCTTATTTATTTATTTGGGAGAGAGAGACAGAGAGTGAGAGTGAGTGAGCACACGAGTGACCGGGGAGGGGCAGAGAAAGAGAAGGAGAAAGAGAATCCCAAGCAGGCTTCATGCTGTCAGTGCAGAACCTGACACCGGGCTTGATCCCACAACCTTGGGATCATGACTTGAGCCAAAATCAAGAGTCCGGTGCTCAACTGACTGAGCCACCCAGACACTTCACCCCCTTTGTTTTCTTATTCCACTTACCCTCATTCTTTTGAAACTATATGTTCTATTGTTCACTTTAAAATTTGTCATTTTTGTTGAACTTTAAAATTTTTATTATTATATTTTTATTTTTTGAGAAAGAGAGTGTGTGTGAGTAGGGGAGGGGGCAGAGGGGCAAAGGGAGAGATAGAGAGAATCTTTTTTTTTTTTAATGCTTTTATTTATTTCTGAGAGAGAGAGAGAGAGAGAGTGAGCAAGGGAGGGTCAGAGAGAGAGGGAGACAAGACTCTGAAGTAGGCTCTAGGCTCTGAGCTAGCTGTCAGCACAGAGTCCAACGTGGGGCTCGAACCCATGAACCGTGAGATCATGACCTGAGCCGAAATCGGACGCTTAACCGACTGAGCCACCCAGGCGCCCTGAGATAGAGAGAATCTTAAGCAAGTTTCACCAAGGAGCCTGACATGGGGCTTGATCCACAACCTTGGGATCGTGACCTGAGCCGGTAAGAGTTGGAATTCTCAACTAACTGAGCTATCCAGGAGCCCCTATATTGAACTTTTTTAAAAAAAAAAAATGTGTGTTTATTTGTGTGTGTGTGTGTGTGTGTGTGAGAGAGAGAGAGAGAGAGAGAGAGAGAGAGACACAGAATCCGAAATAGGCTCCAGGCTCTGAGCTGTCAGCACAGAGCCCAACGCAGGGCTCGAACTCATGAACCATAAGATCATGACCTGAGCCAAAATCAAGAGTCAGACGCTCAACCAACTGAGCCACCCAGATGCCAAATTTCAATGATTACATTTTTCAATTCTAAGACATTTTTTTTGGTTTGTTTTTCTTCAAGTCTACCTGGTTATAGCTACTGGCTACTTCAGATTGTTCATGTTTTAGATGCCATCTTTATTTCTTTTACATATAAAATAAGATTATTTTATATTACATATCTAATAATTGGAATATCTAAAATCTGTGGGGCAATAAATCTATTCTTAATGATTTCTGATTATCTCTCATTATTTATTTGCATGTTTAGTAATTAAAAATTGTGAATGCATAGTTTGTTGAGATTAATTGGTGAAATCTATGTTAATAAAGATACTTTCCTTCAGAAAAGATGTATATTTGAATCTGCCAGCTATCAGGGCTCTGGTAAACTCTTGATTTCTTGGTTTGATGTTTCTTTGACCATACGAAGATTGTAAGATTGAATTCCAGACTTAGGGGTGGGGGCATATCCATGGGTTAAAATTTTCAGAGGGTAACGATGCCTCCTCCCTACTCCCTCCTCCCCCACTTCCCCTACCAACTTCATCTAGAGCTAATGTGGAAACAGAATTCTTGGCAAGGCTTCTTTTGTTTGCTACATTGAACATTTTTCCTGGGCCGCCCTTGTTGAAGGTTGAAGGTTGTGGCCATTTTCAAGTGTTCTGCTTTAGGGTGGGACTCTCAAACTTAGCTCATCCACTTGCTGGGACCCAAGGCTCAGCCTCCTACTCCCTCTTCAGGCACTCCCCGGTTTCTGCATTTGCTTACACTTCATGCACTGTTTTCAGTTTACTCTTCTTTTTTAATGCCTTTGGGATTTGTCTTACTTTCTTGCAAGCTAAGCTGTGTATTAAAAATAAGCTTATTGTAATTTAAGCAAGACCTGGAAGTATTATGTAAGGAAGGCTTTTAGAGTATCTAGTTTATGCTGCTAGAGGCAGAAGCCAAGAGTAATCCTTAAAATTAGAAAATAGCTTGCATCAGCCTCCCTGAAGACCCTCAAATGTCTTCTCCTCACATTTAAAAACAGTATCAACCATCCTGGCCCACCTCATCCTTGGCCGAGCTCTCGTCACTGGCTTCTGCCACCATGTTCCTCTTCAAGCACAGTAACCTTATTCCTACCCTAGAGCCTTTACGCTTGTGGCTCCCCATGTGTGGCATGTGATCTTCCCCCTTCCTTCACAGGGCTGGCTCATTCTTATTCAGATCTCACTTTAAATGCCTCCT
This sequence comes from Hyaena hyaena, assembly GCF_003009895.1. Classification (NCBI taxonomy): domain Eukaryota; kingdom Metazoa; phylum Chordata; class Mammalia; order Carnivora; family Hyaenidae; genus Hyaena; species Hyaena hyaena. The sequence goes on from NW_024080979.1 coordinate 1,612,975, forward strand.
TTTTGACCCCAAATAGCCAAGGTAATATTGAAGAAGAAAACCAAAATGGGAGGCATCACAATCCCAAACTGTAGCCTCTACTACAAAGCATCAAGACAGTAAGGTACTGGCACAAAAACAGACACACAGAGCAATGGAATAGAAAAGAGAACCCAGAATTAGACCCACAAATGTATGGTCAACTGATCTTTGACAAAGCAGGACAGAGTATCCAATGGAAAAAAGACAGTCTCTTTAACAAATGGTGCTGGGAGAGTTGGACAGCAATGTGCACAAGAATGAAACTAGACCACTTTCTTACACCATACACAAAAATAATCTTAAAATGGATGAAAGGCCTAAATGTGAGACTGGAAACCATCAAAACCCTAGAGGAGAAAGCAGGCAACAACCTCTTTGACCTCAATCACAGCAATTTCTTACTCAACACATCTCCAAAGGCAAGGGAATCAAGAACAAAAATGAACTATTGGGACCTCATCAAGATAAAAAGCTTCTGCACAGCAAAGGAAAAAATTAACAAAACTAAAAGACAACCGATGGAATGGGAAAATATTGTTGCAAATGACATATCAGATAAAGGGTTAATATCCGAAGTCTATAAGGAACTCACCAAACTCCACACCTGAAACACAAATAACCCAGTGAAGAAATAGGCAGAAGACATGAAGAGACACTTTTCCAAAGAGGACATCCAGATGGCCAACAGACACATGAAACAATGCTCAGGGTCACTCATCATTTTTTTGTTTTTACTCTGCAAATGTAGTATTTTTATTATTCTAGTAGTTTGATTCTTGATGCATCCTCTTATATTATTATTTGTACATAACAAATCAATGTTCATGTGAGAGTTAGGATGGATTGGGAGATAAGGAAAAGAAAACCCATTTCAACAAAGTTTAAATGACACAAATAGAACAGACTAATCAGGACCCAGGCTAGTTCTTCCTTGAATTCTTTTATGGCTCCCTTTTTCTGTTGGCTTCATGCTTGAGCTGGTAATGAGAAGGCTGCCACAGTCTGCCAAGACAATGTACACAGCAAAAGGGGAGCCATCTTTTTCAATGGCTTTCTCTTTTCCAAATTCCCCCAGCAAACATCCAGTCCTATCCCCTTTACTTGCACTGAGTCATAAGCCACTTTCTGAAACATTTTTTTTTTGTCCAGGAATGGCTGGTCATCTCAGGCCTGAGTTCCTACACCAATTATTATCAGAGAGATGGGAGACAAGTCAGACCCTGTCTGGGAGCTGAAGACAAGCCCTTTTTCCCTGAAGCATGGTGCTGTTCTACAAGGAGGAAATGAAAATACCTAAAGGTATTTTTTTCACAGATAAAATTGTTTATTCAGAAACACACTTAGTATATATCTCTAAAAGTTTCCTGAAATTTGTGAACATATGCTGAACTGTTCTTGAAAAATTTAAGAAAGAAAACAAGCAAACAGTAATGCCTGTAATTACTTGTGCCAAAAAAGAAGAAGCCATTCTTTAAGTTGTACTAGGTAGACCCTAGAAGCTTCAACATAAAAAGCAAGGGAAATTTGGAGACAAAGAGAGATGTCGTTTCTATTGACTTATTTTGAAATAAGTAAAATGTTTAGCCTTTTTTCACCATGTTATAAATTATATACAAAAGGCCCGAAGATTGAAAGAATGAAAGTACCTACTTGGTCTGGTGTTTAGATCCTTTCAGATGGGCCTGATACTGTTCTATGGAGTTTAGAGAGACACGGCAGATGGTACATCAGTAATTGTGCCTCAGACCTCTTAGTTCCCCCATATCCAGAGTTGTCCCAAGTTGTCCTAATAAAGCAACTCTTGCTGCATTCTTTTTGTGTTTCTTGCCATCATAATGTTGCTGGGCCATCAGAGGGTTGTTAACCCAGGCTGCACAGAGCCCACAGTACCTGTCTGAATCTCTTCTTTGATAGGGAGATGCGACCACTGGAGCAGTGTCCACCCTCGGAGGCTTAAGTGAGTTCAGGGGTGTTGCTGTGGTCTTTAATGGGGTTTTCTCTCCTAGCAACCACCTCATGCTGGGCAGAGTGGCTAAAATGAACAAATCAGGAGACTACAGAATCTGGCGAGGATGTGGAGAAATGGGCACATAACTGCCTTCCTTGATCAGCCTCTCCATTTCTCCACCACATCACCACGTGTTAGTTCTCTCAAGGGCACTGATTCTTAGTTGATAGTTTCCTGCTTATGGTCTCTTTTCCTACTAGAATAGAAGACCTATGAGAGCAGGGACCTTTTTTGTCTGGTTTATCAGTATCTTCTCAGGGTTTAGAACAGTTCCTGGCACACAGTAGGGATTTACTACATATTTGATGAATGACCAGAACTGAGTAGTGGCTGTTTATTCTCTTTAGACAGGACATGGGCTTTCTAGGGCTCCAGGGTGCCCATTACTTTCTATTAGCTCCCTAACCCAGCTTGCTTTGCTTTGTCGATTTATTTATCTACCTGGCCCCTGTAGGCATCTGAATTTTCAATCCCTGTTCATAAATGTTACTCTAATTACCTTCAGCATTTTGAAAGAAGCTGTATTTTATGTTTCATTTCTTCCTTCAACATCTTGCATGTAGTAGAAGGGCAAGGAATTAACATTCATTGAATATCTTTTACCTGTCAAGCATAATAACACTGTAATTTATGTCCTCACTGCACTATGGGGCCAGGTATTACTGGGTCCATTTTTAAAAAGTTTTTTTTTAATGTTTATTTTTGAAAAAGAGAGAGAGAGACAGAGTATGAGCAGGGGAGAAGCAGAGAGAAAGGGAGAAAGAGAATCTGAAGCAGGCTCCAGGCTTAAGCAGGTTAAGAGACTGACGTTGGGCTCGAACTCATGAAACGTTAGATCATAACCTGAGCCTAAGTCAGCAGCTTAACCGACTTAAGCCAGGGCACTTAACCAGGTGCCCCTGGGTCCATTTTTTAAAATGTTTATTCAAGAAAGAGAGAGAAAGAGTGAGAGAGAGGAAGAGAGAAAATCTTAAGCAGGTTCTATGCTGTCAGCACAGAGCCTGACTCAGGGCTAGATCCCATGAACCGTGAGATCATGACCTGAGCTGAAATCAAGAGTCAGAAACTCAACCAACTGAGCCACCCAGCTGCCCCATATTTCTGTCCATTTTATAGATAAGGACATTAAGGCTTAGAGGTGTTCAGAATCATGCAGTAAGTGAAAGATCTGGCATCGGAATTCACCTAGACAGCACACACACGATATGAACAGTTGCAAAAGGGTTACTCATGTCTGAGAAACTAAGAAATCAATTTGCAAAGTGGAGACTGAGGAATTAATTGGACATTTCAGGTTAAGTTTTATTTGAACAGTCTGACTATTTACATACTGATTTCATTTTACTGCGTATATGAAGATTTAGCTTGATCTATGTCTAGATTGGCTGGAAGAGGTTTGGAGATGTTAATCATGCCTTCTACATGGGGGCCCTGGATCTAATAAATGTCTGCTGTTGGTGAATATTATGGAATCTGACAGAAAGGAGATTTCCTTAGGATATCTTTTTTGGTCAAATCATAACTTGCTGCTGGATCACTGGACAAAGACGCTGAATGGACCGAGTGTGTGCCACATCAACAAGCCGTCTTTTAAATAACAAAATCTTATTTTTATTTTTATTTTTTACAGAAATTCAGATATTCCAACAAATTTCTTTACATTTCCTGGACCTTAAAAAAATTACACACAACTTTTTGGACGCAATACAACAGAACAGAATGAGAAAGGGAGTCACTGTTTTTTTTAAAAAAGATAAAAACATACTTCTTATACTTAACACTTAGTGATTTACATGTGTATTACCTATGTACAAATGGTACATCATCAATGACCCATCTTCAGAGCACTGTGGTATGCTAAATTACACTTAGGTTTCATGGGAAAAAAGTGTTGAAAAACGTTTGCATGTGGATAGGAAGCACTTTTTCATTTTCGTAAACATCACTTCTAGGGGTGCAGGACTCCCAGTGGAATCTGTAATTTACATGGATTAGAGGAAACCAACACCTTCTAATTTTATTGTAGATAGAGATGTACCTCCATTTAAATAAAAGATGAATTCTTGAAAAGTTGTGTGTAATTAAATTTAGTAAGTAGGGTGTTTTGAATGCAGTGGGAGAGCTGATACTGAATGCAACAAGTAACTCCCAGAATGACTAATAGTTTAGAGATGTAAGTATTCCCTTAATTTGTTAGAAAATCCATAGCTTTGTGATTTGGGGTTCACTCATTTGAGCATACTTGTAATATGCTCTTGGCCATTTAGAACATAGTCTCCTTCGTGGTGTAAAGATAGCTACTACCAGAAACATTTGGCAAGAACGACAGTGTTGTCATAATAGAGTCAGGGTACGAGACCCTGACTCGGATCTGCACCGCTTCTTGTCTTACCCTCCATCTGGTGTTCCATGTGCTGATTTGATCTTAATTCTGAGTCTAAAAATGAAGGCATTCTACATGTCCGTGTTTTCTGCTCAGGTATAGAACATGGTTACCCGCTGCGTGTACGTTTTAGCTGGTGTTCATTCTCAAGCAGTTGGCCAGGTCAGGATTACATATTTTTCTGTTGTTGCATATTGGCAGGAAATGGGATGAGGGTGATAGTGGGGGGAGCCAGGAGAGAAAGATTGCTGAAGACAATTTACCAGTTATAACTACTTCCAAACGTCAACCGACAAAAAGAAATCTGAGTATTCTTGAAAAAAACCCAACATTAGTAAACAAATAGGTAACTTACTCCTATCAAGTTTCTTGATCTGTATAAGTATATATTCATTTACTTCTAAGGCTATTAAATTATTATTTAGTTTGTTAGTACCTCTTACTATAATTTAGAAATAGGTTTAATGCAATGATTTTTTTAAACAAAAACAAGTACCTGTTAGTAAGGGAAAAAAAAGAATATGGATTTCTGATGACATGTATGGCAAAGAAATAGGAAAAAAAGGAGGGATTTTAGATGCTTTCTTATGAAGTATATTCAATTCCTATGCAGATACTAGGGAGAATTAGAAAAAGGTGTTTATTGGATAGCAGCCTATATATTACATGTGAGCAACCAAGATGAAAATGAGCTTTCTATATTTTTCAGAGTTCCTTGATACTGTTTCCCGAAAGAGAGGGCTATCTATGTTGCTGGGGGAACTCATGATGTTAAGATGTACTTCCTGTAAAATACAGCTTGATGGGGTTATAGTATATGTCAAAAACACTTTCTCAGTAATAACTTGCACAGACAGGTTAAACTGAACACAGACACCGTAAAAAGCTTGAAGTGTTACATCTCTTAACTGAGTAGTTGTAACTAAATACACAGGGAAAGAAATGCACGGCAGAGACGGGGAACCACAGATCATGGCTCCTGGAAAAACACGCAGAGGCCTTTTCTAAGATCCTTCCTCCATAAATGATGCTCGATCAGCCTCTTGGCTATTGAGATAGGAATAATTTAGGATTGACTGCCTTTTTTAAAATAAGGTTGGAAGATTAAAGCTTTTTGTTTTCCAGTGGATTAAAAAAGGACAGTTTACAAACCTCAGTACATACATATTGTACATATTAATTCTAGCACATTTTATACTCCTCTTTCTTAAAATATTTCCTGAAATGTGATTTCTCATGAATGTGATCTGATCTTATTCAATGATAGTTTCCAATGAGCTGGTGTTTAATCCATTATCACATCTCCTTCCAGAAAGTCACTCCCATCTCTGCCGGTCCAGATTTAGAAAGTGCTTTGACAGGTAGATGGTTCACTCTTGTCCAGATCCATCTCTGTACTCTGATTTCTCCCAAGAGTCTTCCTTCTTGATGTTGATGTACAAAAGCTCTTATTCGATTTGTTTAGCTGTTAATTTGATTTGTTTTGTGCTCATTCTAGAGAATATTGGCTTAGCAGAACTGCAGAAAGGGGTAGGGGGGCAGTGTGAGGAGAAAGAAAAAGAGAGAAAGAAAAAAAATGCATCATTTTCTGTCAGCAAGATTTTTGTGCAGGGTTGTCACAGAAAAACCACACCAGCAAATGGTTCAAATGCACTTTAGGGTTGTTAACAAAGAAGACTGAAAACTTTGAGGCTCCTGTTCCATAAACAAACAGCATGGTCTTCTGGCAAGGGCCCCCCCCCTTCACCCAGACATGTGTAACCCCCACATTTGGGTGAAGATGACAGGCTGCTTTGAAGGAGCAAGGAAGGATGTGAAATGATCCCAAGCATCACTGATTTTTCTGCCTGGCACAGAAAATGTCTCACTTGAGCGTTTTCCTTTTCCTTCCAAGTGTTATTTATTATACAATCAACATTGTAACAGCTGCAAAAGAAATGAGACGCCGTTTTCTTCCCATGTGTCTATTATCTAAATGTGCACTTATTTCGCATGGTTGGAATCACAGTACTGAAGCCATTTTTAACATTAGATGAAGAACCACTTTCTACCTGTCCATTCTGCATCATCGGCATCTAATTTCTAATAGCTGTAGAATATTCCGTTCCATTTTCATTCCTTTCACCCTGTGCTCAGTATCCCATCCTTTATTGATTTTTCTCAGATTGTAGGTAGGTTTTCCATGTTTAAAAAAATTTTTTTTAATGTTTACTTATTTTTGAGAGAGAGAGAGAGAGACAGCATGAGTAGGGGAGAGGCAGAGAGAGAGGGAGACACAGAATCTGAAGCAGGCTCCAGGCTCTGAGCTGTCAGCACAGAGCCTGACACAAACCATGAGATCATGACCTGAACCGAAGTTGGACGCTTAACCGACTGAGACACCCAGGTGCCCTGGCTTTTTAACGCTTAACGCTTTTTAACGCACCCAGGCGCCCCTCCAATACACTTTAAAATACCTTAAAACATCTAATGCGCATTACAATTCTAATGAACTTCTCTCCGTGAGAGAATTTAGTTACTTTAATAACCGAGACTATCCAGGGGATAACTGAAATATGATCATGTTGTAATGATGATGAATCTGTAATGATTTTCTGAGATTGCATCATGCTAGTAGAAGCTCTGTGGAAGGCAATGATTTCTTTTGATGTTATTAAAAGAACGTAAGCAACCCATGGGTTTTACACACAGCTATAGGCGCTTCCGAACCTTGAGCAGTCTCTGCTCTGCCGCCCTAGAAATGGTCTTGGTTGATGGGATCCAAAGTCGCGTGTGTGGGTCTGTGATTCCACTGCTCTAGCATTCTTCACTCTGAACATTTTTCTATGTAAAACTCACAAAGCTAAATTTCTGGGTTTTCCAGGATGATCTATGAAAGGTGCTAGCTGGGGTGGGGGAGAGGAAGGAGTGGGTGCGAGTTTTAAATACATGAATGAGAATAGGGCAATGGGTTTCGCCAAGTGGCTGTGCACGAGGAAGAGAAGGTAATGATGAGGGAACCTGAGGCAGGCTGAAGGCAAAGCACAAACTACCCGCCCCCACCCCACCACGGTGAGATATGTGTGATATTCCTCAGTCACTTCTGGCTGCCCAAGAACAAAGGAGAGGAAATAAAGCAAATAGCTAAGTGATAGAGATCACAATCATACAGGATATGAGTCTCCATTAATTTACAAATGTCTTAGTAAATTATAAGAAAAAGGCAATCTTATCAATCGTCTAATCTCCAGAAACCTATAGGTTCAGTTTCCTGGAGTCCCAACATCACTCATTACTCTCCCCTCCATAGTGATGTGGGGAACAAAGGCAAGAAGGAAATGGGAGGTGAAATTAAATTTCTTTATAACCTACAAATACGTGAGGTAAATATGGAGTATAACCTTTCTCAGGTTACCATCTTAATGTTAATGCCTTACTAGAGGGAAAACAACCTTAGCCTGACAATAGCAGGGTCTCCAGTAGAGTCCTCTTTACGCATATGAGAGTCTGTCTGGAGGCTCCCCTTTGACTCTACCTCCCCCAGCTCCGAAGTATATAATCAGTTTCCTCCCACAACCCCAGTGCACCTCTTTGTCCCACGTAGGTCTTGACCCCATGCTTTAGTCAAATTACCTTTTGCACCAAGGATGGCTCAAGAATTCTTTCGTGGCCATTAGCTCCAGACCCTCTCACCACTCCAAAACCCCATGAGTAGCATATGGAAGTGCCAGGGCCATATGTGTGTCATGCAGGGGAAGAGGGAGACAAGAGGGTTGCCTTCATTTTCTTGATGTTCACAAATATACTCCTGACTTTATGATAGAAAAGCCTGCTTTGGTGTGAACTATTTGTTGGCATCCAGGAACCAGAGACTCTTTTTTTCCCTGGCTCTAAGTTGCCTAATTTGGCTTTATGATATCACAGTGGGCTAGGAAGAGAGCAGACCAGGGAGGTGGGGGTGGGTAAAGAGCTTTAGATCAGCCCCCAGAGCACTGATACCCAAGCCTGAGGAGAAGGGAACTTCCTGCAGGGGAGGGATCTCCCCGGGAAGACCCTGAGCCTTCTTGTAAGAAGGAACATCCAGAGCCAATCTCGCAAGGTTTCTGTCTGCACCTTGCCATCTGGGGTCTAACCTGTCCAGAGGCTGGCCAAGATGAGTCACTCATCACCTACCCTTCTTGGATCTGCTGCGATCTTGGGTCAGCCATATCCTCCATGTGACCAAATACCTCATTGGATCCTACACTAGCCTTTCCATTGATTATTCAACCTTTCCTTCTGAAAGCTCTCTCCTTTGTTGATTGTTAGCCTTGGAACTACATTCCCCACCAGCGGTGTCCATGCCGGGCCAGGAGCTGAGGAGTGAACAGGAAATGAGAGAAGCTCCGGAGCCAGGCTGGAGCGAGGCTTGTAGGGTGTAAGATTGAAGAGCGAGCGCCTCCTGACGTGTTGCACATGAGATGCCTCATTTGCCTCATCCTCATGGAGGCTGCGGATCACGGGCCTCCTGGGAATATGTACTTGGAGTCTGAGTTACTTAGACATTACTCACACTGTGTATTTTTTCTTCCTAGTGCACAACACCACCATGCAGCAGGAACCCCAGGGCACTTGAGAATTCTGCAGACTGCAAGGCTAAAAATAACCAGCTATTCCTTCTGGTGGTGAGTGGAATACACACACTCCCCACACCATATCAGGGAAACACTTTGCCAGGAGTGGTAAAATTAGAATGCCACCATAATGACTTAAATAGCATGCACAGTGAGGAATCTCCCACCTGAAGGCTGGGAAACAGCTGGTCCTGCAGATTTGGGAAGCCAGTAGGCGGAAGAGGATAAAAGGTAGGATTTTCCTCTCTGGATGTGGCCATTCCTCCTTCAGACCAACGGCTGTGAGATGCCAGGCCAGTCTGCAGAATTCCGTGGAAGCACTCGTGTGATTACACTGTGATCTCTGCTTTGTAAAACGCTGTGTTTTTTTTTTCTTTTTTCCAGAATTTTGCTAACATTTCCCAGGCACCATGGCTATTGCATAGCTCAGGGGAGGCAATTTAAAAGATGTCATATTCTCCCAGGTTCGTACAGAGCAGGACTGAATAACTAAGCCATTCAACAGCTGCTTTGGATCTTTGTTCAGTCGGGTTTGTCCTTGTAACACGTCATGGGCTCTGAGTTGCCCATGTTCCATTTCTAAAGGGCTCTTTGCAAATCCTTTTCGAAGCTGTCATTTGAATCGCTGCTCATGAGAGCGGCATTTATAATGGCCACATTGTCCGGACTATCTAAATGCTGCGTTGTTGAATTTTCTATGTGTTTGCGGGCTTTGAAAGGTCTCCCGTGGTCCGCTTCTGCTGATTGTTCCTATCAACCTATTCAATTAGGGCCCGAAGCCCCCCACCGTCAGGAGAGCTGGGGGGCAGTGTGTTTGAATGAGAAAAACGCTTGGTGCGAGCGGTCAGGCTTTTAGTAGACCGGCTTGCTGAATCTTTGTTGTGAAAATGAGGAAGGGAGGCATTCCAGACTAGTTTTTCCCATTGGCTATAGAAGCTTTGCCATTTCTTTCCCGCTCCCTTGTTTCAAACTGCACCTGCCTCTGAGAGAGCCTTCTGACATCGTTCCTCTCGGGGAGGCTGAAACGGTCCCCTGGAAATAATATGTCACTAGCTGTGTCCGCAGGTGCTCTACACGTGATGTGCCCCACAATGGGCACGTTAAAGATGGCTGCAGATTCTTTAGCTTTCTTCTCGTTGAGAGGTGGGGTCTACATTCCCCTGCCTATCAGTCTGGGCTTTAAGAGTATTGGCGGTTTAGTTTTTTGTTGTTGTGGCAAAAAACACATAAAATAAAACTCGCCATCTTAATCACTGTGAAGTATACAGTTCAGGAGTGTGGAGTACCTTCACATTGTTGTGAAACCCATCTCCAGAACCCATTAGACCAGAGCTCCTCTTTTCTCCCCTCCTCCATCCCTTAGTAACTGCCATTTTCCTCTGCTTCTATGAATTGGGCCCCTTTAGACAGCTCCTATGAGTGGAATCATACAGTGTTTGGCTTATTTCACTAGCATAAGGTCCTTAAGGTTCATCCATGTTGTGGCATGCGATAGGATTTCCTTTTTTTTTTTTTTAACAGACCGAGTGATATTTTCTTGTATATATATGCCACAGTTTATGTATCTATTCACCTCTTGATGGATACCTGGGTTGTTTCCACCTTTTGACTACTGTGAATTGTGCTGCTATAAGCAGCAAGAATTAGGGGTCTCCAGAAAAAGACAATAGTTTTGAAGGGGTTCAAGATAGACCCCTCCCACCCCCAGAATGTGCCACTTTGGCATGGGGATTTTTTTGAGCTGAAGGTACTTGAGACTCTGTAGGCTCAAGAGAACATTTTGTCCCCTCCTTAACCACACGGAATCTAAATTAGGGGTCTTTCCCAGAATAAGGGTTTTTAGCATAGATCAATTTGATTTGAGTGACCCATCTGTAATGGTAGGGCAAATATCTAATTACCAAACGTCTGCTCTTTGTATTGCCCTGTAATGCATTCCTCTGATATTCCAGGCCCTCACCCCCTTCTCCTTAGTTCAGAGGACATATATACCCCATTGTGCCTGACTGTCTTTGGGATTTCCATGTCTATGTGGATCCCTGAGCATACGTCTATTAAATTTGATTTTGTCTATGTGGATTCCCTGCCTATGCCTATTAAATTTGATTTTCTCCTATCAATCTGTCTCCTATCAATTTGATTTTTAGTCCAGCTAGAATGACCTTTGAGGAGACAGGGATTCTTGCTCCTTGGCCCTTCCTTTTATCCTCTTTGGTTGAGTTGTGTCTTTTGGCTCAACACTCACCAAAAAACAATACCAGTTTTGGGGTACGGCGCAATAAGCAGGGGTGTGCCAATACCTCTTCAAGACCCTGCTCTCCATTCTTTTGGGCAGACACTCAGCAGTGGGATTGCTGGATCATAGGGTAGTTTTTTTTTAACTCTTTGAGGAACTTCCATATTGTTGAACCATCTTATAATCCTACCAAGTTCACACAAGTTTCAATCTCTTCATGTCTCTCTGACACTTAATTTCTATTTTTTTTGACAGTAGTGTTAAAAATAAAACCACAGGCCCAAAATGGCATCAGTTAGTGGCTTTTTAAAAAAATGTTTATTTATTTTGAGAGAGAGAGCATGAGCGGGGAAGGTGAGGAGAGGGGGGGTGGACAGAGGATCCGAAGCAGGCTCTGCACGGACAGCAGAGACCCTGATGTGAGGCTTGAACTCAGGAACCCATGAGATCATGATCTGAGCTGAAGTCAGATGCTCAGCTGACTGAGCCACCCAGGTGCCCTGGCATCAGTTAGGTTAAGGCCCCAAGTCAGTAAACCAAGACCTAATACTTAACCTAACTGCAATTTTTTTCATTAAGTATTTTATTTTTAAGGGGTGCCTGGGTGGCTCAGTTGGCTGAGTGTCTGACTCTTGACTTTGTCTCTGGTCATAATCTTATGGTTCATGGGTTTACAAGCCCTGCCACAGGCTGTTGCTGAGAGCTTGGAGCCTGCTTGGTATTCTGTCTCCCCCTCTCTCTGTCCCTCCCTCACTTTCTCAAAATAAATAAACATTTTAAAAATAGACTTTATTTTTAATTCATCTCTATACCAATGTGGGGTTTGAACCCACAACCCCAAGATCAAAAGTTGTACACTCCACCGACTGAGCCAGCCAGGCTCCCCAATCTAACTACAATTTTAACCTTTAATCAGTCAACATGGGAATTGTCTGTCAGCAGAAGGAAATTTACTGACAGACACTTTCTGTTCCCCTTAGGAAGGTGACCTTGCCTAAAACAATGGATTCTTTGCTAATAATTTCCCTTTTCCTGCTCTGTCTCCTTAAACATATTTTGTTTTCTGTACCCCTTTGGAATTCTCCTCTACTTGCTAGATGAGATGCTGCCCAACTCATGAATTGATTAATAAAGACAATTAGATCTGTAAATTTACTCAGATGAATTTTTGTAACTTAACAGTAGCCATCCTAATGGGTGTGAGATGATATCTCATTGTGGTTTTGATCTGCATTTTCCTGATCATTAGTGATGTTGAGCATCTTCGAGTACTGGCATTTTTTTTTAATGTTTATTTTGAGACATCACACAAGTGGGGGAGGGGCAGAGAGAGAGGGAGAGAGAGAGAACCCCAAGCAGGCTCAGTGCTGTCAGTACAGAGCTCGACAGGAGAATGGGAGTGGAGTGGAGGTTCGAACCCACCAACTGTGAGCCCATGACCTGAGGTGAAGTCAGATGCTTAATTCAGTATTGAGCCATCCAGGTGCCCTTTTCGAACAAAACTTTGACAAAGCTTTAATTCGCTAAGTTTTGGGAGAGTTTGTTAACACAGCAATACATAACTGGAACAATGGGCAAATGCCCTTTCTCCAGTTATGGTTTAGATTTGCTGTAGTAAGTATGCTGTAAATGACATGTGTGGCCAGACAGCTGGCACGATGCTCACAGGTCAGAGACAGTGCTGCCATCTTTGACTTGTTTTTTTCCTTCCTGACACTACTTCTAGAGAAGCAACACCTCAAAATCCAACCTCCAATATACTGTTCTACCTTAGTCTCTCTTTGGGCAATCATTAGTCTGTCCCTCAGCTGGTCTAACTGCAGGGTGTTTGGATCTGTGCTGAATGCATGCTCGCAACATACTCTGGGGCTGAATTAAGAAAAAAAAACCTAATACTGATTTTGGTTGCAGTTTGATTACCCCTAAATTTATATGTGATTAGAGGGTCTGAGTTTGTTAGAGTTGGTTGCTGTGTAATTGACTAGTGGGCTGGTGAAAATCAGGGTGTAATTCATCTTTCCTTGCATGCCACCCTGCTACTCACCAGCCTCTACGAGGACAGTCCCTGGACCCGACTGTGGCGCTGCAGGAAGACAGCTGGATAGGAAGCTACTTGTCAGTTACCTGCCCATCCGGGCTCTCTAATGTCTTCTTACTCTAGCCAGACAGGCAACACCAGGACTTCTTTCTGGGTGCTATAGTTTACTTTACATCCAAATTTTTATTTGGGATTGAGCTAGTGCATGTGGCTGTGCTTGCCTGGTAGCATCCATAGTTTTAGTAATCGCTGCTGAGGCAGAGGGATGGGAGTCGGGAGAAAAGAAAGAAGGAAAAAGCATAGTGGTTGCCCGTTATCTGTGGTTTCGCTTTTTGTGGCTTCAATTTCTTTGGAAGCAGACAATTGTCCTCTGACATAGGGTCAGGAGGTCAATCATGGCCTAACACTGGGTCACAACGGCTGCGTCACTCATGTCACTTCATGTCATCCTGTAGGCATTTTATCAGCTCACATCATCGTTCAGGACACCACTGATATTCTGAGAGAGGGAGACCACATTCACATAACTTTTATGACACTGTATTGTTACAATTGTTTTATTTTATTTTTAGTTGTTAATGTCTTATTGTGCCTTATTTATAAATGAAACTTTATCACAGATATACGTGATTAGGAAAAAACTAATGTGTGTGTGTATATATATATATATATATATACACACACACATATATATATATGTATATATTTGAGGGTTTGATACTATCTGTGGTTCTGCGGTTTCAGGCATCCACTGAGGGCCTTGGAACATGACCTCTGCAGGTAAGGGTGGGGGGACTACTAAATTACAATCTTTGGCTTTTTTAGAACAGAAAGCAAGATACAAAATGGAAACAACTTATTCCTGCAGACTTCTACCACTCTACTTGTTATGGTTCATTCTGGTTTCTATATTATTAGTTTATTTGCTTCATAGAACTGCTCACAATCTGTAACTATCCCACGTATTTTCTTGTTTTCTATTCTTCCCCCTCCCCCCATCAGAATGTGAGCACCAGGCTCTCAAGACCTCCTCTGTCTTGCTCACCAGCGTACCCCTAGCTCTTAACTCAGAGCCTGATCTATGACAGGTGATCAGTAAATATTTGCTGATCCAGTTATAAAGGGAGATTTCAAAATGCAGCAACCAAGCCTTCAGGAGGGCAAAAGGAATTTGTGCACCACAGGCACCATGAATTTGCCAGCTGGAAGCCCGCAGCCCAGACCTAACTCCCTCCTCAGCATGACACCCACATGACACCGGAATCCTCAGCATCCTTCCCCAAGGCATCGACTGGTTTCCATCCTTCATTTGCATACTATTCCAACCAATCCTAGTTAGCCTACTTTCAATCCCTTTTTTTTTAATGTTTATTTTTGAGAGAGAGACAGAGTATGAGCGGGGAGGGGCAGAAAGAGAGGGAGACACAGAATCTGACGCAGGCTCCAGGCTCCAAGCTGTCAGCACAGAGCCCAATGTGGGGCTCGAACTCATGAACTGTGAGATCATGACCTCAGCCAAAGTTGGACATTTAACTGACTGAGCCACCCAGGTGCCCCTCAATCCCTGTTTTGTAGAGAGAACCTGAATGAGAACTGGACTGGTGACCTTTAGCCTTTACAATTCTGCCCCTTCTGTTGTCTACGTCAAACCCAGAGTCAGGGTTCTGTCTGAGTCTTTATCTCCTGAAATGCAATTCTAACTGCCCACATAAATGCCTGTTGGCTTAAATGTTTAGGGAATTCTCTCTTGGTCGACACAATGGAGGAGTTAAGAAATAGAAGAGGACCCCTCTCTCTCTGCTAATAATCCATGAAGTCACTGCTTCTCAAACTGCAATATGTCTAAGAACCACCTGGTGATCTTGCCAAAAATGCGGATTTTGATTCAGTACACCAGGGGAAGAGCCTGAGAATCTGCATGTCTAACTATCTCCCAGGTGATACCAGGTGACTCCCTGAATCAAAGACTATGTCCCCTTCATCTCTGTACTCCCAGTTTAATGAGGTGCTTGGTATACCATAGGTGCTCAAAAGTTGTTTGTTAAATAAATGCATGAAATCAGACCAGGCACAGAAATCTATGAAAAACCTGGCCAAATAAATCTTTAGTGACTGGCAGAGGTACTCAGGGACCTGCAACCTCAGCGTGGACTTGTGGAGGCTTTCCATTCCTTCCACCACCATGAAGGAGCAGAGGTATGAGAGGAGCTCTCTTCCCCTGAGCCCAGAACCCACAGACAGAGATTTTAAACCTTGGTTGTAAATATACACATATGTATGTAAAGAGGTATCTGGGAAATCAAAACTGTACGACCTGAGACAGTACTACCACATTTTCTTTCTTTCTTCCTCTAGCTTCTTCTTTTCTTAAAAACAAAACAAAACAACAAAAAAAAAAAACCCCACCTTTATATTCTCTGCCTTTCTCGCTATTTTTTATTTAATCTCCCACCTCCTTTTCGATCTGACATATTGATTTTAACACAGGAAAGTTGAAAGATATTTGCTAAAACCGTTTTTCTGGCCAAGATCTTCTTGGCTGAGGAGGGGCAGAAAGCGGTTTAAGGATCAGGTGCTGGTAATTCTGCGCTATTTTTGTATGTACCAGACGAGTGGACTTTGACATCAGGCACGGCGTTTTCTCGTGTGACCTTTTCTAGGAAGTAACTCACGAGAAGGAATTTTGATTGTTAATTCATGAACATCTCTTTTCTTCCTCTTCGTGGCCCCATAAAGAAATACCATAGAATCTATCGCACGCCAAGAAAAGAGGCACGATTCCTTGGTAGATGTGTTGATGACAAAATGTTAGCGCTGATTTATTAATCCCAATAATATTCACCGTCCAGTTTTAACATGAAGCCATTCCATATTGCATACAGGTTGAAAGGCTTTTTTACTAATGAAACCTCTCCAAAATATGCCTGGCAGAGTAAGAGTGAAGCATCCTCAATTCTCAGTGCTCTTTACAAGAACTAACACACTTGGTGTCAATCTTAATGTGCCATTCACAGTTTAGCAACTTCTATGCGATCTTCTGAAATTTTCCATGATTGTTTTGCCTCTCCATTTTATGAACTAACTCATGACTAACACTTCACTCTGTGGTCATGACAATCCTTTAAAAATAGAAATAAAAGTGGGGCACCTTGGTGGCTCAGTCAGTTAAGCATCTAACTCTTGGTTTCAACTCAGGTCATGATCTCACAGTTTCATGAGTTCAAGCCCTGCATCGGGCTCTGCGCTGACATTGTGGAGCCTGCTTGGGATTCTCTCTCTCTCTCTCTCTCTCTCTCTGCCCTTCCCCCATTCATGCTGTCTCTGTCTCTCTCAAAATAAACAAATAAATTAAAAAAAATAAAAGCAAAAGCTAATTGAGTATTACCACACACAAAATTGCATATCATGCAACCCAAATATGTGTTGGGTTTTCACAATAATAAATTTATCTCTGCTGATGTTGAATTTCAGCCTCACACACCTTCGTCTAAGCTTCTTCCCCCCTTCCTGCTCAGAGAAAGACTGATAATTTGTATCATCTCCCTGTTCTTTGCTTCTGCCCTTACTTCTCTTGCCTGGGGTATGCTCACTCTCTCTCTTAACAAGCTCAAGTTCACAGGCATTCTCTTCTCCAAATGCTGTCTTGAGAGTCAACAGGTCTTCCTTGATAATATAAATTTCCTCATTTTCTTGGAGGCATATCATTTATTGATTAAATGTATGTGTTCTGAAGCCATTTACTCTGGCTTTGAATTCTAATTCCACCATCTACTGGTTCGGTAACTCTAGAGAAGTTCCTTAACCTTTCTTCATTTGAAAGATGGGGGTACCCCCTTCCCAAGGCTGTCCTGAAGATTGGCTGAGATGATGCTTGTAAGGTGTTTATGACTTAATGGTCAAACCATGAAAACAGAAAGACCTCAGTAAATGCTGGCAGTTTTTTTTTTTTTTTTTTTTTAATGCATAATAGTTGGGGCACCTGGGTGGCTCAGTTGGTATAAGCGTCTGACTTCGGCTCAGGTCGTGGTCTCTTCGTTCATGGATTTGAGCCTCACATTGAGCTCTCTGTTGTCAGCACAGAGCCTGCTTTGGAACCTCTGTCTCCCTCTCTTTGCCCTTCCCCCACTCATGCTCTCTCTCTCTCTCCCTCTCTCAAAAATAAACATTAAAAGAAAATAAATGCACAATAGTATAAGTAGCACTCTGTCATTCCAGAAATACCACATATATATAGTAACCAACAGTAAATCATGTAAGCATTTACTTTTCCCTAAAAAGCATTTACTTTTCCATGGTTTGGACTGGGGATGATGGCCACAGACTGGGTGTGAACAACTTCACTACCTATTGGCTCTGTGACTTTGAGCACATGATCTGGCTTCATAGCCTCATGCATAAAATGAAGGTAGACAAGCTTTGCATATAGAGCTGTTGTGGGCATGAAATAAGTTGCCACATGGTGAGTACTATGTTAAAATTTTGCGCTGTTAGTATGATTGTTATTGCTGTGACGTGGAGTTTTACCAGGTCCCCACCTAGCCCCTCGCTCCACTTTTCTTAGAGGATTCTGAAATCTTGCAATTGTAAATTTTCTCTGTGTCTGAAATGTGTGTAAATCTTTTTAGAAATAAGGCTCTTCACAGCTCTGTGATTCAGGAATGTCTTTCTCAAGGACAGGAGCCACCTCTCTGAAATGTAAACATTAAGGGTGAGAGCTGCCCTGTCTCTCAGTTTCTGTGGCGGAGGGGGAGTAGGGAGCCTACCTTCAGCAGCACTTGCTCTAAGTTGTCGAACTACCTTTGTCATAAAGATAAGGGAAGCTTATTTTTCCTGTGCATTAAATCAAGTAACACAGATGGTCACCCTCAATTAACCAGCTAAATCTAGGGTGAACCATCTATAATAAAAGGTTCTCGTCTTGAGAACTAGTTACCTTTTATCCTGAAACCATGCATGTAATGGATTGTATCTGCTTGGCTATATAAAAAGGTGAAATTTCATCCTGTCTTTGCAATGTCTTAGCAGGCTGCCTGTGCTGTGTGTCACATTCTGATTTAATGCTTATTCAATTGTAAAACCTTTTCTTTTTCTACTAGTGTTGTGGAGAAATTTTCTGGGTTGGGAGAAGATTTTGTTTTTCAATATGTTACCTGAATGAAGCATATTGATATATCCATACTTGGGCAACAGATTGCTTTATTGACTACCTGTCCTCTTTTAGCACAAAATTTCTAAAATGAAGGGGACTATTTTAAATGTTTTATTTATTTTTGAGAGAGAGTGTGTGATCAGGGGAGGGCCAGAGAGAAAGGGAGACAGGAGATACTAAGCGGGCTCTGTGCTGATAGCAGAGAGCCCGATGCAGGGCTCAAACTCACAAAGTGTGAGATCAGGAGCTGAGCCAAAGTTGTAGGAAGGGACTATTTAAAAAAAATTCTTAGGGGTGCCTGGGTGGCCCAGTCGGTTGAGCAACTTTGGCTGAAGTCATGATTCTGGCAGTTCATGGGTTTAAGCTCCACGTTGTTGGGCTCTGTGTTGATGGCTCAGAGTCTGAGGCCTGTTTCAGATTCTGTGCCTCTGTCCCTCCTCCATTCACACTCTCCGTCTCACTCTGAAAATAAATAAATAAAACATTAAAGTAAATAAAATTCTTAGTGCTAAAATCAATGTTATATAAAGGGATTTGCTAATTATTACCGAATAAAACCCAACTGACATTCCCTTGTCTTCTTTTGTACTACTCTACAGGCTTCTGGGAAATTACGGTAAGGCACACTCTTCAAACCCTAAACTCATTCTCTCCTCCAGTAAACAGGGAAGCTTTTGTTCTTTAGGATATGGACCCATGGGATTGATTGAGTCCTTAGCAGGCAGAAAGTTCAGGGTCAGGAGGCTTTACATTGCCATTATAACCACAAATTTAGTAGCTCTGAGCCTAATTATCCATATGGGTGTTTGTTGTAATGAAGTACGACATTCAAGTATGATGTATGCTTCTTCTCTAGACCAAAGGGAAGTAGACCGCAGAATCCAGAAGGCAATTTATAATCAAGATCTAATCAAACACACACACACACACACACACACACACACACACACACACGCACTCCACTACCCCCTTTAGAGAAATAGCCAAGAATGAATGTATTTAGGAAGTGTGTGATCCCTCACTGATCGGCTAACCTCGGTTAGCCACAAATGACAGAATGGAAGGGAGAGCCTGAGATCGGCTGGATTGAAGAATTTTAGGGCTCTCTATCATACATAACTGAATAGACTGTGCTCTGCTTATAACTTTTCAGGGGAGGGGCACCTGGGTGGTTCAGTTGGTTAAGCGTCCAACTTCAGCTCAGGTCATGATCTCATGGTCTGTGGGTTCTGTGCTGACAGCTCAGAGCCCAGAGACTGCTTCGGATTCTGTCTGTCTGTCTGTCTCTCTCTCTCAAAAATAAACATTAAAAGAAAACTTTTTAGGGGAGACTCTGCTAATGGAATGGACCTTGTAGCTCAACATCACCCACGAGGCCTTCCATGGCCTTTCTTCATGGCTCCAACCTCCCTTCATGGGTTCCTCACCTCAGATTGTGCTCCCCTCACTTAATGTGACCTGCAGGCTGACCTTTATCCCTTCTGCTGGAAATTTCCTCCCTCCGTTTTGAGCTGCTGAACACCCTCTCATGTTTCAAACCTCATTTCAAGTCACTTCTCTGGAAGGCCCACATGATGCCCCAATCATCCCTTATCAGAGCCTAGTCCTTCAATGCAGTGGGCACTGTGAGTGCAAAGGCCACCGCTGGTGAGCCTCTGTGTCCCAAACATGTAAGCAGGCTCAGCATATAATAGATGCTCAGCAAGCCTCTGGTGCTTCTTTTTCCTTTCCTTCCCTTCCCTTCCCTTCCCTTCCCTTCCCTTCCCTTCCCTTCCCTTCCCTTCCCTTCCCTTCCCTTCCCTTCCCTTCCTTCCCTTCCCTTCCCTTCCCTTCCCTTCCTTTCCCTTCCCTTCCCTTCCCTCTTTCCTCGTTCCTTTCTCTCCTTCTTTCCTTCATCCTTCCCCCCCTCCTCCCTCCCTCTTAGAGAAAGAGAGAGGGAGAGAGAGAGAGAGAAAGTCTTAAGCAGGCTCCACACTCAAAGTGGAGCTTGACAATGGGCTCGATCCCATGATCCTGAATCATTACCTGAGAGGAAGGAAAGTGACACCAGGGACATGAACTGCATAGAACAAGGCCATGTGGGGCACCTGGATGGCTCAGTCAGTTGAGTGTCTGACTCTTGGTTTTGGCTCAGATCACGATCTCATGGATTCGTGAGATTGAGCCCCGCTTTGGGCTCTATGCTGACAGTGCTGAGCCTGCTTGGGAGTCTCTCTTTCCCTCTCTCTCTGCCTTTCTCCCACTCGTGTGTGCTCTCTCTCTCTCAAAATAAATATACACACATAAAAAAAAAAAAAAGAACAGAGGCCATATGAGGACATAGGAAGAAGATGGCCATGAGAGCCAAAGAGAGAGGCTTTGGGAGAAGTCAAACCAGCTTGCAATCTTTGATCCTGGACTTACAGCCTCCAGAGCTGTGAGGAAATTGCTGTTCTATAAGCCCCCCCCCCCCCACTCTGTGGTACTTTGTTGGGGTAGCCCAGGCTAAGACAGATATCTACAAATCCATCCTTTGGTTTTTCTTTGTTGGCAGGTAAGCACACTGAGGACCAGGGAGATAAAATTTGCCCAAATGTTGGGAGCCATTCTGAGCCCACTAATTGAGAAAGCTCCTGGTGAGGTTAAAGCAAGTTTGCACAGTCTCTTGCTAATCAGATGACCCACTCAATTATTTCTGCTTGAGCACCGACACCCAAGGTACCTTGTTGATCCGTATCAGGAGCGACTTGTCCCCTTATTCTGGCCCTTGTATGATGATTGCACTTTGTGAAGGAACTTATTGTGGGAACTTCTTTTGATTATGGGAACAGACATTGTGTTTCCATCAGGTCCTGTTTCCCTCCATACTTTCCCTTGAGCTATGAACAGGCTAATGACCCTTACTCATAAAAGATTGACCTTTACATGTACAATCCTGTTTCTACCATTGTGTTAGTCCAAGAGGTTCATACAGCTCAACATGTAAATCAACTAACCCAAAATGTCTCTCATGCCCTTAGCTATTCAAGAAATCATAAAACTAGACACAAAGGTAAATGCACTCAAAGAGGCTATTCTATGTATTGGAAATGAGCTAAACTCTTTAAAGGTATGGTTGGCTCTCCAGTGCCATAAAGAATATAACTGGAAAATCAAGTCTTGCCTGGAGACAAAGAGCCTAACTTAGAGAGAAGGAACAGATAAGAGCAGAACATAAGTTACTACATAAACCTTTGCTAACTGGTGATGTATAGCAGTCCCTTCCCTAAGGCCTACATTCCACAAACACCTTCCCTGACCCTGGCAGCTATGATAAGGATGGATAAGAGTATCTACAACTTAACCTATGACTTAATCTTAGTGTTATTAAAATGTGTTATTTTCTTAGTTACTCAACCTCACTATAATTGGGGCAGTTCTGCAAGAATACTTCTGTAAAACCTATTTCTGTACATTTTCCAAAAACATCTTATCACAGAGAACTATCCATTGTAAAAATTCCATTTTCTGATGCCATGTTAAAATATGACCTATAAATAAAGACAACAAAACCGACAGGACAGAGATGACTGCCTGGTGATCAGAAAGAATCTCAGGGCTCTCTCACTCTCTCCCGCCTACACCGTCCATCCTTCAGAGACCCCTGGACCTGCTGGAGCTAGACTCCAGCACCCAAAGTCATCCCACTAGTTAGCTAAAGACCTGGATTAGAATTCTGGGCTAGGGACACCTGAGTGGCTTAGTAAGTTAAGATGGTTAAAGATCCTATTTCGGCTCAAGTCTTGATTTTGGGGTTCCTGAGTTGGAGCCTCCCACCTGGCTTGCAGCTGTCAGTGTGGAGCCTGTTTCAGATCCTCTGTCCTGCCCTCCCCCCACCCCTTTTCCGCTTCCTCTCTAATTAATTAACTAATTAATTAATTCTGGGTTATACTAGTGTTCTTTCTCCACTAGATTTTCTTCTTTTCCCCAGAGAAAAACTTCTGTCAAGTGACTCTTGTAGGAATTTCATTCTACATATGAAACAGAATTGAGGGCAACCGCCTCCATCTAGGGCTCAGAAGCCATCCTGCCCGGTCTTTCCCCACTCCCTGCCCTCCTCTATACTGTACCTCAGCAGCTCTCTAAGGATTCATGGGATAGAGTTTGAAAACTACTGCTGTACCCCATGCGGCCTCAATTACATATCTCAAATCATAAACCTCCCCAATTCACCACGTTCTGTCACACGGATGTAAAGCATTAGGAACCGGATGTGCAGTAGCAAAATCACCTGGGTCAGCAGGGGACAAGGTAAGATGGTAAGTAGGGTGGATGATTAGGATTGCAGAGAAGGAAAGACCTCTGCAACTGATTTGATGCTAACCTAGGGAGATGATAAAGATGACTGCAACAGATAATGTAGAATCATCCAGAAACCAGGTATGTCCCAACCATGGTCTAGGATCCATTTTATAAGTCTGCAAATATCCAAAATACACACATGGCTCCCTCCATCGCAAGGTGTAATGATGTTACATCGCAATGCTTTGGTGATATTCGGGAGAAAAAATCCTATGGCCTTAGAGAGCCTTGCCTCAGACCTGGACATCTGTATATGGCCAAGGGCGCTGCTCCTCCAGATGTCGCCTCTGGATCTGCTTGGATCTCAGTCACATGGGTGTTTGTGAACATGTAGATTCCAGGATCTTGGCTTGACCCAATCCCCAGGTGACTCTTGTTTACATTCAAGTTTAAGTTTGTTAGCACCTGGGCTTTGGAATCCGAGAAAAGTTGGAATCCTGCATCAGCCACTTCCTAGATGTGGCCAGGCCAAGAAATTTTACTCACTGTAGCTTCGCTCATCTGTGAAATGGACATCATACATATTTTACAGGCTGTTTGAGAAATCAAGGTCAGCATTGAACACTCAATGGAGAAAGATCTTAGTTCTAAGAAGTCCAAATAGTTTCTAAGTGCTTATTTGGAATTAAGCACTTTAAAATAACTGTTGAGGGTTTTTTGGGCCCTTAGGATGACATCCAGGTGCTAGAAATACAATTCCATTTTGGGGAAAGCCTTTGGCTTGAGGGGAGAGGGAATGGCCAACAGACTTAACCCCAGGGGAGGACTGTTTACTGTCTAATGGATCTGGTCATAATCTGAGTCAAATCATGTCCCCAGTAGGGACATCTCCCTGAAAAGCCTAGAAATCAACTGTGATCCTTGTTTCCTGTAAAAGTACTGGCTGGGATTTTAAGGTTTCTCTATGATGATAACAGCTACCTTTATTGAGCACCAACTATAGGTCAGGCACTGTGCTAAGTACTTTTGCATGTGCTAAGTACTTTATGCATATTATGGTGTTCAATCTGCACAAGTACTCAGAAGTGGCAGGTAATCTCATGGATTCCATTTTACCAATGAGAAAACTAGTTCAAGGGTACTGATCCTGAGACGTATCGTGGAAAACAAAGAGCAAAGGCAAACAGGATCCTGCTCTGCTGTTTCCTTGAGCATTCTACTTTCTTGAGCATTCTACTTGCCTAGACAAGCCTGAGTCTTTTTTTTTTTAATTAAAAAAAAATTATTTCTGAGAGAGAGAGACAGCATGAGCAGGGTAGGGTCAGAGAGAGAGGGAGACAGAATCCAAAGACAGGCTCCAGGCTCTGAGCTAGCTGTCAGCACAGAGCCTGACATGGGGATCAAACCCACGAACTGTGAGATCATGACCTGAGCCAAAGTTGAACATGTAACCGACTGAGCCACCCAGGAGCTCCTAGATGAGTCTGAGTCTTGAGATAGTCTTGCCTGTCACTCTTTTCTCTGCCTCATACACAGGACACAGGGGTCTCACTAATACCAGGTTGTGAGCTTGAGTTCCAATAAGTGACAATGAGCATCTGTAAAATATGCTCTGAATATACTATGATAAAAATAGGATAAAGTTGTACATATAAAATTATTTATCATACCACAAAATCGCAAGTAACCTTAACACCACAAACATGAGCTTGGGGAAATAAGTTGTGGTACTTTCATAGAGACATTTAAAATGAGTGTAGGGGCACCTGCCTGGCTCAGCTGGTAGAGCGTGTGGCTCTTGATCTTGTGATTGTGAGTTTGAGCCCCCCAGTGGGTGTAGAGACTACTTAAAAAAATAAAATCTTTTTAAAAAATTAAATACACTGAATGT
Organism: Hyaena hyaena; assembly: GCF_003009895.1. Taxonomy (NCBI): domain Eukaryota; kingdom Metazoa; phylum Chordata; class Mammalia; order Carnivora; family Hyaenidae; genus Hyaena; species Hyaena hyaena. The sequence continues at coordinate 1,637,553 of NW_024080979.1, forward strand.
AGATCTATACTAAATAAGTGACATCCATAACATATTAAATGAAAACAGGTTATTAATAGCATGATCTCCCATGGGACTTATTTTCAAAAATGAAATAAGTTTATGTACACAGAAAAAAACATGGATCTACCCCAAATATGCTAATTAAGTTCTGAATGAAAGACTTAGGATGTTTTTTATTTTCTGTATTATCTGATTTTTCTTTTTTCCCCACAGTGAGCTGAGCATGCATTACTTTCATTATTAGGAAAAAAATGTGCTATTATCATTTTGAAAATTAAATGTCTTGGAAAGAAAAGGAAACTAAACATTCTGCCATCTTCAATGTCTTCATGGATTTGTGCTTGTTTCTCTAAGAGGGTGATTAGGAGACAGTCTGAAAAGCGAATACACCGAAGGGATAGCCATGTGTGTATTTGTAAGCATGCCTTTTAGCACCTCCACATATACTCAGTGCATTCCTCAATATATCGCTCAATACATTCCTGTTGAACGAATGAGCAAGGAAAAGAAAATCTGTGATCAGTACGTAAAGTATTGCAAAAAGAAGAACATTCTCAGGAGTGGAAGAAGTCATAACAATGGGGAAGAAAAACTTCTCCTTTTTTTTTCTCAGATTCCTGGTACCAGGATTACCAGGTATTAGATTCCTAGTACCAGCAAATGGATCCCAGAATTGAGGCAAAGCAGGGCAGAAATTGCTGAAGTCAGAGAGTGCCCCCCACCCCCCACCGCCCGCAGACATTTCCCACCAACCTGTCCACACTATATCTCTTTTCCTCATTATTGTTGCCTTTGGTGGCTGTCAGAGATAGGAGAGCTGAATAATGCTCCCTACCACACATGCCATTTCTTCTTTGTCCATTGCTTGTTCACTGTAATAGGACATTATTCTTCCACAGATAGGGAACAGGTTTCTGGCTCTTAGAAAGGCTTCCCAATCTCCAGCCAGGCTTTGATGATTTTATTTGTGATACAGGGGAATGGCCGTTGGCCAGGACAACAAAATGCCAATCCAGGGATCGTGCAAAACTCTTAAAAAACAAACAACAAAAGAAAACAAACCAAAAGCCCCTCCAGACTCTTGCTTTGGCAACTGGAGGTCTCTGATAGGAGAGGAAAGCTGGGGTACAAGCAGGCACAGCACAGGGTCAGCAGAAAGGCTCAACAGAGTTGTTCTGATAGCTGCACCAGGTGCTTTAGCAACTGTGGTAGAGACAGCAGTGATCTCCCATGGGACATTAAAAAAAAATTAAACCAACATCCAATGGCCTCCTACGCTGGTCTGAGGCACTGAACGGGTGGTGAGCTTCCTGGTGCCTCATTCTGTCCTCATCAGCCAGAGGCAGTAGAGTGCAAGCAGCACCCCCTACAGGCCTTTCTGGGAACTACATTCAATTTCTATTTCAGGTGAACAAACCATGGAACCGAGTACAAAGGTAGTCCGTCTCACTGTCTGCCTAAACCTGCTTGGCTGCTGAGGCGGTGTGGGCAGAGTAGGGTTCCTGGCTGGTCCTTCTGTGGCCTCTGGCTTGAAATCTCTTCCTTCTGCTGGCAATATATCTCCGCTCTGGGCAGTGAGGTTTTTACCAGGCACGTGTTCAGATGCCACTGAGAGGTGGGGAGGGATTGACTGTCAATTGTAAAGGGACCAATACAGCCAATTTAGGGGCATAGTTTCAGATCCTATGTTTAAACCTCAAGTCAGGAGCGGCAGGCCAGGACCCTCAGGAGGCAGCAGCAATTGAACATCCTCCCCTGAGCTCTAAGGGGGTTGTAGTGCAGGGAAGGAAGGGAAGGGGGTACAGATTAAGAAGATCAGTAGGTCTAATGGCCCATGACTACTTAGAGCCTTCCTTAGGGTCCCTGTTCGGCTCTGCAGGGGTGGGACAGAGGGATGCTTTCAGCACCATTCTGCTAAGCTGTGAAATATCCCTTTTAGATGTTTCCAGAGCCCAAGGACTGAATGAGAAGAGAAGGGAGAAGGCAAGAACACGTCTTGGAAATACAGTAAGGATTGCTCCTTCCTAAGAAAAAAATCAATTGAACTTACGTAGCTCTGATATGAGTACAATATACCAGGTAGAGTGTAGCAGCTTGAATTTTTAAGTTTCTATTTTTTTAAGGCACTATGTGGATATTGTTAAAAACACCAAACCATGGTCCTGTGATGAGAAGAACTGCCTCACCTCACCCCTTCTCTACTGAGTCTTACCCCCCAAGGAGACACTCTGTTTTCAGAGCTTCCAGTTTTATTACAGTAGCTCCTTCAAAAGTCAAAATAATATGCTAATATCCCCTTATTTATTAATTTATCATGTTTAGGCAATATCTCTTCTAGAAAAGTGGGCATTTGCCTCCATTCCTCCTCGCCTCTTTTCTCTCCTAGTTTTTAGTGGGCTGCCTTTATGAGTTCAAATAATATGTACGTTTTTGCCTGTTTTTCTTGTTCTCTGACCTTAGTCAGACTCAAATCGTCTCCATTTGAGGTGAAGCTATCATGTATTTAAAAAAGAGACAGTCCAAAATGGAGCCACTTGTGCTAAGCTTATGTCACCAAAGACTTGATACCTACCTTCATTTCAGTTTTAACCTCTTCAAGGAGTGGAAGCTTAAACATGCCAATCTGGAATTAACTGGTCAGTACTGGTGAGGTAACCTGCTTGACAGACCCTTTTTGGCCCCTAAAGAAAGGTGACCTTGCCACAATCTACTTGTTGCTAGGAACCTCCTAATTCTGCCTCCTTCTCCCTATAAAAGTCTTTCATATTGTATAGCTCTTCCGAACTCCTTTCTATCTGCAAGATGGGATGTTGCCTGATTCATAAATCATTGAATCAAACCAATAATATCTTTCAATATCCACTTAATCATGTTTTTAAAAAATATTTTTCAATGTTTATTTATTTTGGAGAGAGAGACAGAGTGTAAGCAGGGAAGGGGCAGAGAGAGCAGGAGACAGAATCTGAAGCAGGCTCCAGGCTCAGAGCTGTCAGCACAAAGCCCAACGTGGGGCTTGAACTCAAGAACCGTGAGATCATGACCTGAGCCGAAGTTAGATGCTTAACCAACTGAGCCACCCAGGCGTCCCAATCATGGTTTCTTTTTTAAACACCTATGACTGTTCATTATCCTTCTACCTTTTCAGCTCTGACTTTCTGACATGAGTTTGACTTTTCAAAAGTCAGTTTGGGGATTTTCAGCAGATTAATCAATGAAAACAATTTGGAGAGGAACTTTCCCCTCTTCCTTCTCCTGGAAAACTTAGACACATTCCAAATATCCATATACCTTTGGACAATGCTTTCCAAACATTCTAAAGCATCAGTTAAGGCCTCTTATATTTCCATGCCTACACATGATGGCGCACACGTTGTTCGTATGTATGGCAGGGTCAGCACTGGAGTTTACAAGGATATCCTCCTTACTGGCACTGTGTGAGCCTCAGCGCCAAGAACTAGACATTTCTTCTTTCTCATTTTAATGTTTATTTATTTTGAGAGAGAGAGAGAGAGCACGAGCGCAAGCAGGGGAGGGGCAGAGAGAGAGAGAAACACAGAATTAGAAGCAGGCTCCAGACTCTGAACTGTCAGAACAGAGCCTGATGTAGGGCTCAAACCCACGGACCATGAGATCATGACCTGAGCTGAAGTCAGACGCTTAACTGAGTGAGCCACCCACTCACAGGCGCCCCAAGAACCGGGCATTTCATATTCTCATGACCTAGAGGAATGCCTTGTGCACATTAGGTCTTCACTACCTGTTTGCTGTGGAATGTATTTACTTTTATATTATATATTTTTGTATAATTAGACTGTTTGCTGTTCAGAGGGGTGAGGTATCTTAAAAACATGTCTAAATAGGAAAAAATTAATCCACGCTGTGTTTCTACTCTCATGATCCCCCAAGTAAGCAGGTATGTGTACATGTGCTTGTGGTTCTTAGTCTTGAAAAGAGTGGTCAGAGTGGCTACGTGCATGAGGGTCAGCCAAGAAAAGGCAGCTGCCCTTCTGACTGCCACCCTAGGGGAGGTGAGAGCTTCTAGAACGAAAGCCAGGGCTGCTTTCTCCTGGACATAGATCAGATCTGCTTCTCTTTGTAACTTGTTCTGCCTCTCAGGCTGTTGAGAGCTGTCACAAACAAATCCCCAACTCAGAAATCCCCACCGATAGATCCGGTCTGCTCAACTTAGCCAAGATGACCTGCTTCCAAACACATCCCCAAGATTTCAGTTCTCATCAAAAAATCTCCAGAGCTCTTAACTTGAGTTCCCCCACAGGCAGACCCTGATTTTAACAGACAAGATGATTTTATGGGGGGGGGGCATCCATTTTTATGCAGTACTTTTTGGAAAAGCCAGTACTCATATCCGAGGTTGCTGGTTCTCTGCCATTTTCCTCAATGGCTTTCCCACTTCACTGCCCGCTGGACCAATGTCTGACTGCCAGCCCTGGAATCTTTTTTGCCAGAGGAATTTCTCTGGATGCCAGAACTTCCTCTGCTTATCCATGTGGCAGACTGGTAGTGCTAGGGAATCCATCCCCTTACCACCAGCAGTCCTTAGTCAATGACCAATGAGAATAGATGTATAAATATCACCTCCCTAGCCCCTGAACTCCAAGAGCTCTCTGGTGGGATTGAGCTCCTGTTACTCAAGTGATGACTTGCTTGATAACACAACCTTCATTGCCTGTCCCCCCCTCCCCCATCCTGTCTCACTGTCTCACCACCTCCTACCAGTGTTTTCTGGGATCTCTTTCTCAACATACTATTTACTCTTGATTTCTTGTTTCAGGGTCTGCCTGTGGGGGAACTCAAGTTAAGATAATAAAATTTAAAAAAAAATTAAAAAAAACTTTTATTTTTGAGAGAGAGAGAGAGAGAGAGACTTTTTTCAGAGACTATTTTGAGAGAGAGAGAGAGAAAGGGAGACACAGAATCCAAAGCAGGCTTCAGGCTTTGAGCTGTCAGCACAGAGCCTCATGTGGGGCTCAAAACCATGAACTGTGAGACCATGAGAGATGAAGTTGGATGCTTAACTGACTGAGCCACCCAGGTGCCCCTAAGATAATATTCTTATAGACTAAGTAAGATGGCCACCTTCCTTCACTTCAGCTATTTCCTACAAAGGAATCATTTTTGCTTTCTACTTTGCTCTGTGGAGCCCCTACTGATGTTGCCACCAGTGGTGGTGATGCCCGTCTTTGTGGGCGCCATTTATGGGAAATGGCTGCTGGCATGGCTAACTTTCCGTGGAAAGGAGAAAACACTACAAACTTCTTTAAGACTCAGGAAGAAAGTCACAGAGCTGATTCTCCCATCCACAGTTAAATGTTGAGAGTAGTAAGCTGCTTTGTGAAGCTGCATCAGGCTTCCCTTCCCTTGACCCTCGAGACCCCGGGAGGCCTGAAAGACTTTTAATGTGATTTCTGGAATGTGCTTAACTTTCAGAGAGGGAGCAGCCGAGCCCCTAGGAGAATCCCATTAATGTAATGTTGCAGTAGAAAAGCTTCCTATAGCCTAATCTCATTAACTCTGTTTTATGTACAGTAAGTGGGTAGAAGCTGAGTTTGTGACTCGGTAATTGTGAATACATAATTTTTGAGTGCTTAGTGGAAGAAAGAAGAGATTTTCCTGTGTGCAAAGAGGAGGTCCAGAATTCCAGAAATGACCACGTATTGAAATAGAGAATGAACATAGGACATGCCTTATCTTCGAGTAGCCACCATAAAAGAACCCAAGGGTGAGGGGAAGAGAGGGGCTAGTTACCCCATTCTTTCCTCCAAACTCTCTGAATGAATAGGACCTTCAGTGTAACCGGAAAACCACGTCAGTAGCCATTCTTACATTTGTAGTTTTGGTTCATTCATTCAATGAATATTCACTAAGCACATACGATGTATCAGACACTCTTCTAGGCACTTGGGTGGTGGGCAAAAGAGCTTAAGTCCCAGTTTCATTGAGCTCACATTCAATGGGGAGAAAAAACAAGTGAATACATATATACTATAATATATCAAGTAGTTTAAAGTGCTACGCAGAAAAAGAAATCAAGGTAAGAAGAGAGTTGCTCTTTGGGGGGCAGGTGACCAGGGAAGGGTTCTCTGCATGAAGGGGGGGGGGACAAGGTATTTGAGGGATCTCTGCCTTGCACGCGGAGGCGTCCACAGGGCAAGAGCAGGAGAGAAAGAGCGAAGCCAGGGAAGCTGGAGAGGGGACATGGGTCCACAACGCGGATGTAGGACTCACAGCCGCGGTAAGGTACTTTGATTTTATTTTTAATGTGATCAGAAGTCATTGGACGGTTGGGAAAAGGGAGGGTGGTGATGAGAATGATCTTATAAAAGGTTCAGCTGTGGCTTTATGCAGCAACCAGACTGTCGGGGTGTATGTGGAGGGGCGAGAACAGGCAGCAATGAAGTGCTCTGGGTGAGAGGCTGTGCTGGTTAGGACAGGCTGGTAGTTAGTGGTGGAGGTGGTGAGAAAGGGGTCAGATTAAAGATGTGGTTTTTTTTTAAGTTTATTTCTTTATTTTGGTGGGGAGGGGCAGAAAGAGAGGGAGGGAGAGAGAGAGAATACCAAGCAGTTTCTGTGTTGCCAGAGCAGAGCCCCACGTGGGCTGCTAAGATGCATTCTTAAGGTAGAGCAGCAGGATTTGCTGATCCGTTGAGGTGTGAGTGAGTGTGTGTGTGTGTGTGTGTGAGAGAGAGAGAGAGAGAGAGAGAGAGAGACAGACAGACAGAGATAGAGACAGAGAGGCAGAGAGATATTGATTGACGGATGGATGACTCCAAAATTTTTGATCCATTTGGGTAAGTGGGGTGCTATTTACTGGGATGGGGAACACTGGGGAAGAAACAGATTATTTTGGAGAAAAGCCAAGAGTGTAGTTTTGTACCTGTTAAAAGTGTGAGCTGCTATCAGACATCTAGGTAGAGAGAAGCATCGGCAGTAAGAAGGATCTGGAGTGCGAGGCAGAGGTGAGGACTGGAGATTCATATTTATCAGCACCACGCTCTAACCCACTGAGCTAACTGGCCAGTTTGGAGAGTCATATTTAAAACCATTGAGACGTCACTCAGGAGCTGTGAAAGGGAAGGGGGAAGTCAAGGGCAGGGGCGGATGTCACATCCACCTTTAGAGGGAGGAGGAGTGGTCTGGGAACAGCGAAGAGGAACAAGTAAAGTTCTGCTCTTTTTTGCAGCTTCATATTAAAAACTTAAACTGAACAGCAAACAAAATTGAAGTCTCAGTTGTGATTGTTTCTGGAATAGAGTGGAAGGGATAGCAGCTGGGGTCTTTTTCCATCAGTTCATTCTGTCCTTCCGTAAGTCTGGAGCACTGAATGCTGCGGAGGGAGGGCTATTTGAGAGAGTTCTTCCTGTTGCCTCTCTCCTTCCCCTGGCCCCCCTCCCTCCCAAACTGTCCTCAATTTTCCATTCTTCCTCCTTTGCCTTCCACTTCTCTTCCTCCTCTTTTCTCTCCTTTCTACCAGCCAGCAAGCCAGGAACTGAACTTCAGGTGGCTGAGGGCAGGAGGAACACGCTCCTAAGTCACACACCTCCCTTTCCATGTGCATCTGAAGGCACTTCCCCTGAGGAAGTGGGTCACGGGTAAGGTCGCTTTTTTTTTTAAGTTTACCTATTTTGAGAGAGAAGCAAAGAGCGAGCAGGGGAGAGGCAGAGAGTGGGGGTGGGGGAGAGACAGAATCCTAAGCAGGCTGTGTGCTGTCAGTGCAGAGACTGATGTGGGGCTTGAACTCATGACCATGAGATCATGACCTGAGCCAAAATCAAGAGTCCAACGCATAACCAGCTGAGTCACCCAGGCGCCCCTCAGTTTTCTTCAAACATCCATCCCACATGGTTCACTAATTGGAAATTCGTTAGGGTTTGCAACATGTCAGAATGCAAATTCTCCTGAAAGGGGAGTTTATTTGTTCTTCACAGTTCAGTGTGAATTACTTTAATCAGATAATCAGCTAATTTCCCTCCTAACAGCTGGCTGAGATCAATCTGCACTTTAACTCTATTAAAAAAAAAAAAGCTCACTAAGAATATGGTGCATAAGATTCAGTTAGGAAACATTAAAATGCACAGTCCTAGGTCCTATCCGGAGAAACTGTAGCTCTGTAGGTCCGGGTGATTCTGGCGCAGGTAGCGTGTGAGCCACACTGGGAAATACTGGAATACAGAAGAGTGGGTGAACTGTGAGGGGCACCGGTATTTTTGGCAAGCTGGCAGAGTGAGGTAGGTCTTAGGGTGTCCCTGTGGACAGAGGAAGGGAAGAGAGCCCAGTAGGAGGGGAATAGAAGGAAGCTGATGTCTTCTTTCTGACGTTGTTAGCACCTGACGCCACCCTACGATTACCAGGATGTACTGAGGAACTGAACATTTATAACGCACAAGTACAAGATTGAGCTTTGAGAACTTTCTAGGTACTAGGGCGCCTGGCTGGCTGAGCTGGAAGAGTGTGTGACTCCTGATCTCAGGGTCCTGAGTTTGAGCCCCATGTCGATGGGTAGAGATTACTTAAAAAACAACAACAACAACAACAACAACAACAATACTTTCCAGGCTTTATCTCATTGAGTTTTTACCACCTTCATCTGAGGGAGTTACTTTACAATCCCTGTGCATGGATTAAAGACGCCACGAAAGTTTAAGTGGGAGGGCCAGCTTTGTCTGGAATTCGCTTTGTCCCAGGTGACTCCAGATCCACGCGCTGTGGGGCACTGTGGAAGTGCGCAGTCTGGGTATGGACGCTCAAAGGGAAGGCTGTCAGTCAGGCCCTCCTACAGGCTCGGGAGTGAGCAGCAAAGGCTCAGTGACTTGCAGGCTTTCCTCTGGCTGGTTTGGTGCCCCCTAGTGGCCCCTAGCCTGGTGTGCTGAGAAATTCCAAGGAGAACCATCAATGAACAGCCCATGAACCAAGTCATAACAGAGAGAAACAGGAGGTCTACAGGACAGACACATAAATGGTTCATAAAATACCAGTCTCCCACCTGATCAAACACGCCAACCCTCTACTCCCAGCATTTCCAGAGAGCTTGAATTAGAGCTATGTTTCCATCTTCTACCTCAGTGACACATGACACACTAATTTCCAAAGGCCACAGCCTTTTAACCTGATCACAGCTGCACACACCTTGCCTCCAACCATTCGGCTCAGAGAACTGGCTTTATTTTCATTAATCAGTGAGGAAAAGCTCCCTGGCTTCTCTACTCTATTAGGTCTCCTTCTATTTTTAACAGTCTGTCTGCCAAAGCACTAGTGTGCTAAAAATAAACTTACTTATAATACAATTCATCGTGTACTCAGCCGCCAGGAGGAAGCTTAATTTAAGCTTCATTTAAGTGAAATATCTTTAAGAAACACATTATTTCATGTAACTATTTATTAATGTTTTTTAAGGAGTCCTCGACATGAACCCTTTGCTATAGATCTTAGAAATGAGAGAACTTTAGGCAGGTTTGAAAGAGGTTCCCACAAAACTATTTTGCTATAGAGCTGGCCAAGGTTATAAAATGCTTTGGGAGCTCTTTTCCTTAACTTTAAACTCCTTTGGTCCCTCCTAAATTTTATTTTTTAAAAATTTTTTAGAGAGAGAGAGCAGGGGAAAGGGGAACAGGGGCAGGAGAGAGAGAGAGAGAGAGAGACTATCTTAAGCAGGTTACAGCTGCTGAGCCACCCAGATGCCCTTCTCCTCAATTTTTTAAAAATAAAGTTTATTTATTTTTGAGACAGCCAAGCAGAGGAGTGGCAGAGAGAGAGGGAGAGAGAATCCCAAGCAGGCTCTGCACTGTCAGCACAGAGCCTGATGCAGGGCTCGAACTCAAAAAACCATAGATCATGACCCGAGGTGAAACCAAAAGTCAGAGGCTTAACGGACTGAACCACCCAGGCACTCCCCCCTCCTCTGTTTTTAATCAATTTTAATTCTAGATCTCTGCTTCAACGTGATCTAGGTGTATTGTATCATCTTGTAAAACTAGGGTTGCCAGATTTAGCAAATACAGGATTCCTAGTTAAATTTCAGGCAGTATTTGTGACATACTTATATTGCATGGTTTACCCAAGACTTTCCTGGTTTTAGCCCTGAAAGTCATCTGTTCGAGAACACCCTGAGACCCAGGCAGAGGAGAACCCTAAATATGACACAAATCATAACCCTGTCTTGAGGATTTACTACCCACTGAGAAGTCCTATGGGAGAAACAAACTTTCCTTCCTATAACAGCTTCACTGAGATGCAATTCATATACCATAAATTACCTCTTCAAGTATACGACTCACTGATTGTCAGTATATTTGCAGAGTTGTGCAACCAGCACTATTAACTAATTGTAGAGTATTTTTATCACCACAAACATCCTATACCTCCCTATTCTCCCCTCCCTCCAGTCCATGGAAACACTAATCTACTTCCTGTCTCAATGGATTTGCTTTTTCTGTACATTTCATACAAATGAAGTCATGTAATATGTGGTCCTTTAGGACTGGCTTCTTTTCAACAGCATGATGTCTTCAAGGTTCATCTATGCTGTAACAGGAGTCAGTGCCTCATTCTTTTTTTTTAATTGCCAAAAAGTTCCATTGTGTTGAATATAGTTCATCTTGTTTATTAATTCTTTAGCTGATAGTTATTTGGGTTGTTTCCACCTTTTGGCTATTATAAATGATCTAAACATTCTGAGGCACCTGGGTGGCTCAGTTGGTTAAGCATCTGACTTCAGCTCAGATCATGATATCATGGTTTGTGGGTTTGGTTGGGCTATGTGCTAACAGCTCAGACCCTGGAGCCTGCTTCAGATTCTGTGTCTCCTTCTCTCTCTCTGCCCCTCCCCTGCTCACACTCTTTTTTCTCTCTCTCAAAAATAAATAAACATTAAAAAATTTCTTAAAAAATATGGAGATCCTCCCACCCCCACCTCTTGAGAAATCCATCTATCTGCATCAGAATGAGAACCACTCAGCACAATATGAGATACTTCTTCTCCAGGGCTGCTTGCCCCTGGTGAATGGCTGCTTCCAAATTTATGGACTTTAGGACCTGATTCTCCCAGGGGTGAAATGGAGTGGCGAATATGGCAGAAGGAAGAGAAAATGGGCTTTGTGAGCAGAGAGAACTGGGCTCAAATGTATGAGCCTGAGCCAGTTGCCTGATGTCTCTGAGTGTGTGTTGTCACCTCTACGCTGAGGACAGTAACTCCTGCTCAGTGGGGTTATGTGACAACTAAAGGGTGACAACTGAAGGAAGGTGGCTGGTGCACAGTAGGGATTCAGTAAATGTCAGATGACTTTTTGGCTGTACCCTGCCATCTTGACCATAAACTGCCCCAAGGCAGCCTGGGGTTTTTGCCACACAGATCCCAGCTACACACACACACACACACACACACACACACACACACACTGAGCCAGTATAAGAGAAAGGACCCTAAAAACCCAACGCTTGTATTTTGGTATGCCTTGATGTCACTGAAACAAACACGGAGGTTTTAGCAGTTCTGCTTGATTTGTGATTGGTCAGTGACCTCAAGGTATTCACAGATACTCATTAAAAATACAGGTGAAAGAGTCTATTTTCTTTTCTTTTTTTTTAATTTATTTTTGAGATAGAGACAGCGTGAGCAGGGGAGGGTCAGAGAGAGAGACACACACAGAATCTGAAACAGGCTCCAGGCTCTGAGCTATTCCTCAGCACAGAGCCCGATGCGGGGCTTGAACCCATGAACCGTGAGATCATGACCTAAGCTGAAGTCGGATGCTTAACCGACTGAGCCACACAGGTGCCCCGGATGAATCTATTTTCTTTGGCCAGAATGCAGTTCAGCACACCCACAGGAATAAATCAGAATGCCTCTGACCAGAAGATCAAGACCCTCCCCCATCGCTTTTGCATTGTTCGCTTTATAGGATTTTTGAGATGAAGAGAGATGAAGTCAAATGGAGGTCAGGGAGAACAACAAAAACTATGATCTGGAATCAATAACACAAAACCATTTCTATTCTTAGCTTCTTTTGGGGGCAGGTCAGGGCTCTCATTAGGAAAACTCAGTATGCCAAATATGAAGGGCAACTAGCAGAGCATGACTCCAGCTAGTGTCAGGCTTTTCCTACTTCTGGGCTGTTGAAAGACGAATAGGAGGTGTGGCAGATCCATATCTGTGTCTAGCTTTGAGCTTTGCAGGGCGAGGAGCAATTGGGTTTGGGACCCAGTCAGGGCCTGGGGACCCAGGCAAGACCTCAGAGGCAGCCAGGGACCCCAGATCTGCCCTTCTCCAAATCACAGAAGCCAAGCATCAAGCCTTCTGCTGCCTGGAGGAGAGTGGCAGTGTGAGCCTGTTTCGAGTCAGAGAAAGCTGGACAGAATGGAGCTCTCTCAGTGTGTGACTCTCGGCAATTGCTTATCATCTCAGAACCCATTTTCTTATCTGAAAAATAAAATGGAGATCATACCATCCACCTGAAAGGTAAGTAGGGAGACCAGAGGTAATGTATTAGTGTTTGGTGCCTGGAGGTGGTAATATGTGATAGCTCCTATGTTAGTTCTTTCCACTTCACCCCTGAAGTTCATTCTCATCTCCTTAAAATGCAGGGGAGAGAGGACTCTAACTAGCCCTGGTCTGTAACTCCCAGCAAAAGTGAGAGGCTGATTCTTCTAGCTTGGCACACTGTATGGCATTTCTGGGAAGCTGTATTTGAGGTTTATATTTGAAGGAGGTGAAACACGGAGAGTATTTTTTATCCCTGAGCCAGTTTGTCTTCTTTTCCTCCTTGAGAGTTGAAAACAAGGTGCTGGAAGACGGGAGAAGGGAGGCACTGAGGCGTCACTGGCCGGAGCCAGTTCTCACCTGCTACGTGAAGGACCTCCTGTCTCCAGGAGTGAGAAGTCATGATGCTGTTGCAGTAGACTGTCGGCAGCCCTACCACCGCTCTGTTCCTAAACACCCATCAGCACTGCTGGACCCTGGCACCCGACGCAGACCTTGATGGAGAGAACAACCTCCAGATTCTGTGCCAATCAAAAGCCTGCCTGGCCAAAATGCTAAGCAGGGAGGTTTGTCTCGGTAAGAACTCTCTCTCCTCTTCCCTTAGATTCCCTGAAGTCACCGTGGACCACATTAGAAAACCGGGAAGCTTTATGCTGGGACCTCAGCTTCTCGCAGAATCACCTTCACTGATGTCTACTTTAAATGTCATGCTCTGGGGCACCTGGCTGGATCAGTCAACAGAACACACAACTCTTGATCTCAGGGTTCAGAAAGCCCCACATTCATTGTAGAGATTACTTAAAAATAAAATCTTAAAAAAACCCAATACATGTATCTTTTGTTGTACATATAGCCTTCCTTATAAGTAGTATATATGTTACACACATACATCTATACTTTATTATACACCTGTTTTTGGAGGTACAACTTCTTCCCCAGGGGAAGTAGCTGGCTGCCGATCATTTAGGATCCATTAGTTTACTCAAAGCGTTCATGGTCAAACCACCTCTGTCAGCATCTATGTCTCTGCAGCTTCCCACAGATCTCATGAATCTGGGAGATACGGCCTTGGACCTTCTGTGGCCTTGGAAAAGACCTTAATCTGAAGCTTCAGTATAATACCACCTGCCCCATTTACCTAATAAAGCGGTACGGGGATCAAATAAAAAATAAATAATGAATGCCCTTTGAATGGAGCCTTTTTGAAAAGGTATAACAGTGCCTAACACATTTCAAATTTACAGAGCAGCATTGCTTGATGAGCAAAATGTGCCTGGAGGGGATTGAGGAAGGAGACTTAAACCTGTGAAGCGCTCTGCTTGATATTTTCTGATTGCCCTTCTGGCTCCGTTCTCCACCCTGCTGCACCGGGCACTGCTTAACCTGGGGCAGCTGGGCTATTTTGCCTTCAGGCTTCAGCCACAGGAGCAACCAGCGGGAGGCTGGGGATGGAAGCAGAAAGAGGTCGGGGTGCCTTCCCTGCTCGGGGCCACAAGCTGGGGTGTCCCCTGCCATAGCCGGGTGCATCGAGAGCAGAAGATCTACTTCTTTCCAGCCTTTGGTCCCCACTCCTGCAGGTAATGGCTCCCTGTGGTTCCCTAACAGTTGCTTCATTAAACTCTCCTAAATTACCCTCTTGGAGGGTGCCATGGGTTTCCTGCTGGGTCGTGTTCCCCAATCCCCAAGGCTCAACCCTCACACAACCTCATTAAGGTAGACACGACTGCTCATTTTACAGTTAAATAAATTTAAGGTCATATAAATTCTAAGCTATAGGTATCAAACTCAGATCTTTCTTATGCCCTTTCTATCTGTCCCACATTCTCTTAGGTGGATAAAATGTTCTGATACTATATTTGTTCACACTCTTTCTTCTCCTTCCACATGAAAACACAATTTAATCCAATGAGTAGAAATGTACAAATATCTGGTTTATGTTATATTGAGATCAATCCTTTATCAATCCCTTACTAATGCCAAGATGGAAAATTCGCTTACTGTCTCCTATCATGTTCTTTACTTTTTTTAAAAAAATGATAAATAGTACCTAATTTCATGTGACAGTGGCAAGCATAAGATTGTCAGGGGAAGTCCAGGATGACACTGCCTCTGATAATCGTACTGATAGAAACATTGCAGAAAAAAAAAAATCAAAGCAAAGAAGATTAAATTTTCCTGTCTACTTCAGGCTGGATTCTTAGTATACTCTATGTGTCCTATCCAATCTGGAGACAGGAGACATCAGTTTATCTGAATATTTGATTTGATTTTTCTACTTGTTAGCATGAGCAAAGAGAGATGCTAAAAGAGAGGCATTTACTGGGAGAGCTTGAAATTTCTTATATAATTGACATTCTAGGAGATAAAATATACATCCTAATACTTTTAACCCATTACATAGAGCTGTCATTTTAAGACCCAGATGATTTTGTGAAGATAATGCAAGAAGATGGGGGGTCAGACCCTTCAGGTCCATCTCCAGGGTTACTTCTGGGGGTGGTCCTGGAAACCTAGATTTCAGCCCTGTGCACATACCCCCAAGATGTTATGTGCTTCCTTTAGTAGTGGTAAAATGCTGATTTGCCTTGGACAAACACAGCAAATGATTAGCTGGTACTCAGCTATAACAAATACAATGCTGTGAGTAACCACACCACACAGAGTCCATTATTTAGCAGGGGATTATTTAATAATCAACCCTCCCTGCATTAGGCAAAAATCTTAGGTGTCCTGAAAACCTAGTTTGAGTATCCTTATTGGCCATGACATTTCCTCTTTTGTGAATATCCTGTTCATTTTTTATTTATGTAGAGCTTTAATCAATCTTTCTTTCTTCCTCCCTTTCCTCCTTCCTTCGTTTTTTTTTTTTTTTTAATTTTTAACGTTTAATTTTGAGAGACAGAGAAGGACAGAGCATAAGCAGGAGAGGGGCAGAGAGAGAGGGAGACACAGAATCTGAAGCAGGCTCCAGGCTCTGAGCTGTCAACACAGAGCCTGACGCGGGGCTCGAATGCATGGACCACGAGATCATGACCTGAGCCGAAGTCGGACGTCCACCCACTGAGCCACCCAGGTGCCCCTCCTTCCTTCCTTTGTAGGCTCTATGCCCAAACTAGGGCTTAAAGTCACAATTCCAAGATCAAGAGTCCCATGTTCTACTGAGTCGGCCAGGTGCCTCAGAATTTGAGCATTAATTTTTTTAATGTTTATTTTGAGAGAGAGAGAGATCATGTGCATGTGCACATGCATACATGAGCAAGTAGGGGAAGGGCAGAGAGAGAGAGGGAGAGACAGAATCTCAAGCAGGCTCCCTGCTGTCAGTGCAGAGCCCAATGTGGGGCTCGAACTCACGAACTATGAGATCATGACCAGAGCCGAAGTTTGATGCTTAACCGACTGAGCCACCCAGGTGCCCCAGTTTTGATTGATTGTTGTTGGTAGACAAGCACACTATTAATTTTTGCATGTTGATTATATGTTCAAGAAATATTGCTGAACCATTTTATTGATTCCAGTAGTTTGCCAATAGATTTTCTTAAATTTTATGTAAAGACAATCATGCCTTCTGTGAGTAATGACATTTTGTTATTTCTTGCACAATCTTTACATCTCTTATTTATTTTCTTGCCTTATCCTTCTAGCTAGGACCTTCAACATAATGTTTTAATGGTAGTGGTGGTGGAAAGTCGTCTCTTGTTCCTGATTTTCAAGGAAGGATGTCTAATGTTTCACAATTAAGAATGATGTTTGCCATGGTTTTTACTGGATATCCTAGCAAGGGTCAAGGAAGTTGTCCCGTATTTCAAATTTTCTGATTTTTTTAAATGTTTACTCATTTGTAAGATACAGAGACAGCATGTAAGTTGGGGAGAGACCTAGAGAGAGGGAGACACAGAATCTAAAGCAGGTTCCAGGCTCTGGGCTGTCAGCACAGAGCCTAATGTGGGGCTCAAACTCACAGACTGTGAGATCATGACCTGAGCCAAAGTCTGACGATTAACCGACTGAGCCACCCAGGTGCCCCTCAAGTTTTCTGATTTTTAAGAAATTTTCTTAAATCACTGGAAGCTTTTTCCTGTGGCTATAAGGATGAACACTGGCTTTTCAGATTTAATATGCTATATGATGAGTTCAGGTCTAGGCAGATACACATAATCAAGGATCTCAGTGGCAGCAGAGATTTGAAGAGAGGAGGCTGGAATTTCCATCACCATATCCACTGAATTTGAAAACTTCCCCTGGTTATCCACTAACTCCTCCAAAAGTCCCTTCCATGCTCTGCTGTTAGAGACTTGGTGAGTTCATCATTGGCCTATCAGTACCCTGTATGCCTCCTACTGGTGCTGTATAACATGGAGCCACAAAAAAGCTGTTTAATCTCTCTCTGGATAGCCCTTAAGATAAGGCCAAGGATCCATTTTAAGTATTATCACAGTCTCAGTGTTTCTTTCTGAATGGTCACCAAATTTCCTATAATCTTGCTTTGCATGTGGTGACCAGAGCTGAAATCAACACTGTGGACAGACCTGAATTAAACAGTGTTCAGTTGAGGGGGATAGTCTTTTCCTTGCAGTAGATATTTTATTTTTTATAGCCCAAGAATCCATTCACTTTTCACAGTCTTGGTGCCATTTAACTAAATCCCTTGTGCCTTTCCTCTATATAGCTCCTGACTTATTATGACCTCTCTGTGTGGCTTGGTGTTTTGAACCATGGTCAAGTCTTTATGTTGACCTTTGTTAAATTTCATTCTGTTAGAGTCGACCTGTCAAAATCTTTTGGATACATACTCTGTTATCCAGCTATACAATACCCTACACAGCTTTGTGTCCTTTGCAAATCTGATAAGCTCATATCCCCATCTGAGTCATTGTTGAGAATATCAAACAGGACACGGTTGAGGATAAAGCCCTAAGGTTTGCCAATGGGAGGTTCTAGCAGGACACCTGAGTCATGTCTGCCATGCAAACGAAAGTTACCAACTTTATTTTATTATCACATTATAATATATTATGATTTAAATCTATAAAAATATAGACTGGAGTCCATAAGAGGTAAAACCATGGAAGTGGGGGGCACCTGCGTGGCTCAGTCGGTTATCCGTCCAATTTTGGCTCAGGTCATGATCTCTTGGTCTGTGAGTTCGAGTCCATGTCAGACTCTGTGCTGATAGCTCAGAGCCTGAAGCCTGCTTTGGATTCTGTGTCTCCCTCTTTCTCTGCTCCTTCCCTGATCATGCTCTGTCTCTCTCTCTTTCAAAAATAAATAAATATTAATACAATGGAAAAGGATAATGTAGAGAAAAATGATAAGGAGAAGACAAAAGTCAGAGAATTGAAAGGGGAACAGAGCTAGAAAAGGCAGAGAAGAAGGAATCAAAGATAAAGGATGGGAACTGGGAGTGTCCAAGGTCATGGTAGGCAAGGGAGGATAGAGTTCCAATGAGAAGGGCCAAGTAAAGTTCAGAGAGGGTCTGAGAAAAAAGGTTTTGTGTGTGTGTGTGTGTGTGTGTGTGTGTAGGGGTGTCTAGGAGGATGGTGGTGGGAAGATTAGAAGCAAGACTGAATCCTAGCCCATCGCTGAAGGGGGCCTATTGGTAATGCTTTTTTTCTTAAGCGAAGTGGTAAGTAAATAAGTGTTCATTGCAGGATTATTTTTGTTGTTTTGGATGTAGGAAGTATTCATAATAAAAGTGTGTTTTTTTTTTGTCAGAAAGAGTGAACAGGTAGTGTGGAAATAGAAGCACCAGGAATAGATTACTTTTAAAAATGAAATTGTAGTGGTGAAAGAGCAAGAGAAAGAGTAAAAGTATGTAAAAATGATGTAAAAAAAGAGTAAAATGATGTAGAGGGTGCTGGTCATGGTCTTGAGCACATTTATAGTCGAAGGGAAGCTGTCAATGGAGGGGAAGAGTTTCACTGTTGGGGAAAAAGAAAGTAACTGATGGACTAGACTCTAGAGTAGTAAAAGGGGAGGTAATTAAGAACTCAGGAAGAACAATAACTAAAATGTGGAAGCAACTCAAGTGTCTATTAGTGGATGAATGGATAAGCAAAATGTGGCATACATATGATGAAATACTATTCAGCTTTAAAAAAGAAGAAAATTCTGACATAGGCTACAACGTGGATAAACCTTAAAGATGCTATGCTAAGAGAAATAAACCAGTCACAAGAAGATAAATACTGTATCCACTTATTTGAGACTCCATTCCACTTATATGAGATACTTGGTCAAAATCATAGAGACAGAGCCACACAGGTCTACTTCAAGAAGCAAGAAAGAACTCAAATAAACAATCTAATCTTACACTTAATGGAGCTAGAGAAAGAACAAAGTCCAAACCCAGGAAAAGAAAGGAAATAATAAAGATTAGGGTAGAAATAAATGGTAAGGAAACTAAAAACCCCCCAATAGAACAGATCAGTGAAAATGGTTCTTTGAGAAGATCAACAAAATTGATAAACTAACAAGACTCATTTAAAAATAGAGAGAAGACTCAAACAAAATTGTGAATAAAAGAGGAGAAATAACAACAAACACCAAAGAAATACAATTTTAACAGAATAATATGAAAACTTTATGTCAACAAATTGGACAACTTAGAAGAAATGGTAAATTCCTAGAAACATATGACCTACCAAAACTAAACCAGGAAGAAATAGAAAATTTGAGCAGACCAATCACCAGCAATGAAACTGAATCACTAATCAAAAAGCTTCCCTCACAAAAATAGGCCAGGACTTGATGGCTTCAAAGTTGAATTCTGCCAAACATTTAAAGAAGAGTCAATACTCATTCTTTCAAACAATTCCAAAAAATACAAGAGGAAGGAAAACTGCCAAATTCATCTTATGAGTCCAGTATCACCTTGATACCAAAACCAAATAAAGACACCCCCCCAAAAAAAGAGAACTATAGGCCAATATCTCCCATATATTCATTTGAATATAGATGTAAAAACCCTCAAAAAAAGATTAGCAAACCAATTCCAATAATACATTAAAAAATCATTCACCACGATCAAGTGGGATTTATTCCTGGGATGCAAGGGTGGGGGCTAATATTCACAAAACAATCAACATGATTTGTCATATCAATAAAACAAAGGATAAAAACTGATATGATCATTTCAATAGATGCAAAAAAAGCATTTTATAAAGAACAATATCCATTCATGATAAAAACCCTCTATAAAATAGATCAAGAGGGAATGTATCTCAATATAATAAAGATCTTATATGAAAACCACACAGCAGAGGCACCTGGGTGGCTCAGTCAGTTAAGCCTCTGACTTTTGATTTTGGCTCAGGTCATGATCTCATGGTTTGTAGGATTGAGCCCAGCATCAGGTTCTGAACTGACAGAGATTCTCTCTCCCTCTCTCTCTGTGCCTTCCCCTTCCCAGCTTGTGTTCTCCCCAGCCCCACCAAATAAATAAATAAACAAACAAACAAACAAAAAAAGAAGAAGAAGAAGAAGAAGAAGACCACACAGCAAACATTATATTTATTGGGGGAAAAGCCGAGCGCTTTTCCCCTGAGGTCAGGAACAGGACTAGGATGTCCACTCTTACCACTTTTATTCAAAATAGTACTGGAAGTCCTACCGACAGAAATCAGAAAAAGTAAAGAAATAAAGGCATTCAAACTGGTAAGGAAGAAGTTAAACTCTATTTGAAGATAACATGATACTATATATAGAAAACCATATGGGGCGCCTGGGTGGCTTAGTCGGTTGAGCGTGCGACTTTCGCTTAGGTCATGGTCTCGCGGTTCGTGGGTTTGAGCCCCGCGTCGGGCTCTGTGCTGACTGCTAGCTCAGAGCCTGGAGCCTATTTCAGAGTCTGTGTCTCCCTCTCTCTCTGACCCTCCCCTGCTCACTCTGTCTCTCTCTCTCTCTCTCTCCTAGAAATAAATAAAAAACATTAAAAAAAAAAAGAAAACCATAAAGACTCCTCCAAAAATTTACTAGAACTGATAAACAAATTTAGAAAAGTCACAGGATAAAAAAATCAATGTACAGAAATCTGTTGCATCCCTGTACTCTAATAATGAAGTAGCAGAAAGTGAAATTAAGGACATAATCCCATTTACAATTGTACCAAGAATAATAAAATATCTAGGGATATACTTAACCAACAATGTAAGACCTATACTCTGAAAACTAAGACGCTGATGAAGGAAGTTCAAGGTGACACAAAGAAATGGAAACACATTCCATGCTTATGGATTGAAAGAACAAATATTGTGAAAATGTCCAAACTATTCAAAGCAATCTATAGATTTAATGCAATCTCTATCAAAATACCAACAGCTTTTTTCACAGAACTAGGACAAACAACCCTAAAATTTGTATGGGACCACAAAAGACCCAGAAGAGCCAAAGAAATCTTGAAAAAGAATGACAAAACTGAAGGTATCACAATTCCAGATTTCAAGTTATATTACAAAGCGGTAGTAATTAAAACAGTATGGTACTGGCATGAAAATAGACACTTAGATAAATGGAACAGAACAGAAATTCCAGAAATAAACCCACAATTATATGGTCAATTAATCTTTTACAAAGGTGTAATGAACGTACAATGAGGAAAAGATAGTCTACTCAACAAATGGTGTTGGAACAACTGGACAGCCACATGCACAGTGAAAAAAGAATGAAACTGGACCACTTTCTTCCACCATCACAAAAATAAACTCAAAATGGATTATAGATCTCAATGTAAGACTTGAAACCATAAAAGTCCTTGAAGAGAGCAGAGAAGTAATCTCTCTGACACTGGCCTTAGCACCGTTTTTCTAGATATGTCTCTGAGGCAAGGGAAATAAAAGCAAAAATAAACTATTAGGACTGCATCAAAAAATAAAACATTTTTGTACAGCGAGGGGAACAATCAACAAAACTAAAACACAACCTATGGAATGGGAGATGATATTTGCATATAACATATCCAGTAAAGGGTTAGTATCCGAAATATATAAAGAACTGATACAACTGATACAGTACTCAAAAAACAACGCAATTAAAAATGGGCAGAAGACATGAACGAATATTTCTCCAAAGAAGACATACAGATGGTCAACACACATGAAAAGATCACGCATCATCAGGGAAATGCAAATCAAAACTACCATGAGATATCACCTGTCACCTGTTAGAATGGCTAAAATAAAAAACACAAGAAACAATAAGTGTTGATGAGGATGTGGAGAAGAAGGAACCCTAATATGCTGTTGGTGGGGATGCAAATTGGTGCAGTCACTGTGGGAAACAGTATGGAGGTTCCTCAGAAATTTATAAATAGAACTTCCTATGTCCAGGAATCACAGTACTGGTGTTTACCACCCTCCCAATATAGAAACACTAATTTAAAGGGATACATGCACCCCTATGTTTACTTCAGTTTACTATGGAGGCAGCCCATCTGTCCACTGAAAGATGAATGGATAAAGAAGATGTATGTGTGTGCATGCACGCGCATACACATGCACTCACACACGCATGCACACACATGTACATTGGAATATTATTTAGCTATAAAAAGAATGAAATCTTGCCATTTGCAACAGCATGGATACAGCTACAGAGTATAGTGCTAAGTGAAATAAGTCAGAAAAAGACAAATACCACATGATCTTACTTATATGTGGAATTTAATAATCAAAACAAATGAGCAAAGGGGGAAAAGAGAGAGAGAGAGAGAGAGACAAACCAAGAAGCAGATTCTTAACTATAGAGAACTGTTGGTGACCAGAGAGGAGGTAGGTGGGGAAATGGAGGAAATGGGGGATAAGAATTAAAGAGTATACTTATCATGATGAAAAATAAAACAAAATAAAATGATTGAAAAAAATCATAGAGACAGAAAGCAGAATGGTGGTTCCAGGAGCTGAGTAGGGGGATAGAACATAGTCTCTGGGACATAAAAAGGAAAGAGACAGAGATGACTGAATAAAAAGAGGGTGATGATAAAGAAAAGATTTGAGGTGGACAAGAAAGGATTTATTTTTAAATATTTAAAACAATTTTTAAAATGTTTTATTTATTTCAGAGAGAGAGAGAGAGAGAGAGATAGTGTGAGCAGGGGAGGGTCAGAGAGAGAGGGAGATACAGAATCTGAAGCAGGTTCCAGGCTCTGAGCTGGCAGTCAGCACAAAACCCGACACGGGGCTCGAACCCTTGAACCGTGAGATCATGACCTGAGCTGAAGTCGGATGCTCAACCGACTGAGCCACCGAGGCACCCCTAGAATTTGAAGTTGACACTGGATGAGCCTCATCTCTGCGGAGGGACCAGTGGGGGCCATGGTGGGTGGAGGTATGTTGCAGGTTGAGCAAAGAGGAGGAGGTTTGGAGCCACGTGCGGGAGGGAGGCAGGAGGGACGAGCCAGGAATGAATAAGGAGGCAGCACCTGGCAAGGAATGCTCAGCAGAGGTGAGTCGTGTGGGCGTGCAGGAGATTCATCGCCAAGTGTGCAGTCTTTCTCCAGCAACGCTCAGCTACCTAGGAAGGGAGGTGGGGAAAGCAGGCAGAGTGTTGGTGGTAATCCTGGATCGAAGGTTCTTGAGATGAGGGGAAGCAGTTTGGGGTGCTGACCAGAATCTGAGCAGGACAGAAGGGAGACACACTCTCTGCTCATATTTATATCTGGGAGGGGGTCTCTGGAGATGGCTTTGCTTTTGAGGACCAAATTGTGACCGGCAGGTAGGCCTGTGAGTTGTGTCTGGTGTAAGAGCTGAGCCTGTGATGGGTCCCTTAGCAAGTCCCCTGCAGGGGTGGGGCCCCTGTAATGTCTGTCATGTAGAAGGGGCTGAGGAAAATTCTCCCAGATTGATTGGTTTGAGTGAAGCATGTCTGAGATGCTAGCTTTCAGGGCAAGTCTACGGGGTCTTCAAGATATTTTTACACAGTTTTCATCCTGACAGTAAGATATTCTGGATTGTATTCAGAAGTAGCCTGGGACAGAGCTAGAATTTACCAACTTATTTCAACATGACTTTAACTGCCACAGAAGCTGCTACATAGTAATGACGGCAAACCACATGCCCTATTTCTCTCCTGCAGAACCTTCAGCTAGAAACCTCTCTGCCATTCTAGTGCCCAGCTTTGCTCAGTAGGGATTACACAGAGGAGGCCAGTCTGGGGAGCCCAGGACATCGGACCAGCATTCAGAGAGAAGAAAAAGACTGAATTTAACATGTTAAAACGTGTTACAATGTTTTAATTCTCCAGATGGCATGACAGAGGATGCGGTTCCAAATTCACTGCCCCCAGGAGCGGTTCTGCTGGAGTAAGAACAGCCACACTGGCAGAATTATTCTGACATCACAAGGCACCGGGAGGTGGGGCTCCTTTTCCTAGGAGAATTTCCAAAACGCAGGCCAGGCAGCTGAACGGCCTCAAGATTGTTCAAGGAAGCTGGGGATTCTCAGTTCTAATTCTAGACTTTCTATATGATTCAATGACTTGGTAATCGAGCGTCTCTTGAAGCACACATCTATTTGCCTCGTATCCCCAGAGCCTGGCATAAACGCGTGCCTCAGGGATTTAATATAGAAGGAATCGCCGGTGGAATAGAAATGAGGAGGCCACGTGGTAGTATAAAATATTCACATCTCATAGCATCACCTCCTGGTTTCCGCCTTCTTAGGGAAAGGAAAACTACTCTGAGGGCTGGAACAGTGTTAAGTAAGAGGCTGTGTTCTAAAAGCAGAGGGAATCCCTGCTCCACTGCTTTCCCGTTGAACAGCCTCACTGAGCTATCGTATCGCCGTCTGTAAAACGGGGACAATATATTCATACCTGCTTTACAGATCATTGTGAGGATGAAATGAAACAATCCAGGCAAACCCCTGGCACACAGCAAAATCACAGGAATGTAAGGGAGCTGGGACTCACTCTGCCACCAAGATTACCTTTTTGCTTAATTTTTAAAAAATATTTAATTTTTTAGAGAGAGAATGAGAGTAAGGGAGGGGCAGAGAGAGAGGGAGAGAGAGAAAATCCCAAACAGACTCGGCACTGTCAGCATAGAGCCTGATGTGGGGCTCGAACTCATGAACCGTGAGATGATGACCTGAGCCGAAATCAAGAGTCAGATGCTTAACTGACTGAGCTGCTCAGGTGCCGCTTTGGCAGTTTATTATTATTTTTTAAAGTATTGTTTTAAATTATTTTTAAAGTTTATTTATTTTGAGAGAGAGAGAGAACACAAGCAGGGTAGGGGCTGAGAGAGGAGAGACAGGAGAGAGAATCTCAAGCAGTCTTCAAGCTGTCAGCACAGAGCCTGCAATCCCTGAGATCATGACCTGAACAGAAGGCAGACCTTTAGCCGCTTAACCAACTGAACAGCCCCGGTGCCCTGCCCCTTTGACATTTTAAGCAATCTCCCAGGTAGTCCTGATGCAACACTTTGGGGGCAGCCTAAAGGCCTCTGTTGAGAAGCTCTAGAGGTTGCTTACAAATGGGATGGCTGCTCATGTAGAAGCAAGGATCTGCTTGTCCTTTTACTTTTATGGTTCTTCCTTTTTCTCCAATGGGTGAAAGTATTGAAATTACCTTCAGTCACAGATGGGGCTGAGAATACGGTGTTGAGCAAGCAGAGACACACTTTAAAGGATCTGGCATAAAGATCTAGGGTCGTGTTGACACACTCTATGTCTGGAAGTCATCCAGAGGGGTCATGCTTTCCGATTGTTAAGGTAGGAACCTATCTGTTTCTCAGTCTGACATTTCAGGAGGACTGTATTTGCCCCCTTGGGATGAAGGAAGAGGTCTTCTGCACAGCTAATATAAATAATTCAAATCTAAGAGAGCATAATGTGAACCGCAGCACACTCCAAGTCCAAGAAGAGCACATCTAGATCAGCATTAAAAGTCTATTGCTAGGAAATAAATGCCAGGCCCATCAGCTGGCAGGGGAGAAGTTTCTGTGTATTTCTGCGATTCTTTTAAGGAATTAAACTCCCCCAGAATCTGGACTCTGTGTTTAACCTCCACGTGAGGTCATCAGTCTGTTGCATCACCACAGGGTGCCACCTGGCACCACTCTCCTCTCCTTGCTAATCTGTTGTTGCGAATGTTGCCTTGAAAGGGTCTTAGGATTCAATTATTAATCAGAACCAGTTTAACAGGCTGTTGATGCCAGGAATGAAATTTTTTTCAATTTACAAAGCTGGGATAAGCTGATCAAGGAGAATGGTACGATTTCACAGGAAATACATTAAGTTTCCCACGACTGCCTAAAGAGCTTACCAAGTGACGTTCACAGGAGTGCAAAGAAAGGTGTGCTTAGGTGGATACATTCCCAGTCAATGGAGAGTAATTATAAGGAATTTATAAGCCATAGCAACCTCAGTTTAGATAAAGTTTTCTTAACTTGAAAGGAAGGGTCTCGTTGTTATATTCTTTCTTTTTAAAATACCATTAAATTTTTTAATGCTTATTTATTTTTGAGAGAGAGAGAGAGTATGCAGACGAGGGGCAGAGAGAGAGGGAGACACAGAATCTGAAGCAGGCTCCAGGCTCTGAGCTGTCAGCACAGAGCCCGATGTGGGATTTGAACATATGAACTGCTAGATCATGACCTGAGCCGATGTCGGGCGCTTAACCGACTGAGCGACCTAGGTGCCATCCTTTTTTTTTTTTTTTAAACAAATCTCATTAAAAAGTAGCCTCAGAAATTTTACTTAGACAAAAGTGCTTCAGAAATGATACTTTCTGCACTTAAATCTGTTTTATTCTCCTCTTTCACGCTAAAGCTAGAAGCCACAAGTTATCAATTATCTTACGAGGCACCAGACTTCAGACAAGATGATGATAAATGACCTAAGTCATCTGCAATATTCCGGAAGTGCAGACAGGTGTATTGAGTGCGAGAAATCACGCTCTTGAAGAGGGTCCCTCATAATGAATGAAGTGAGCTCACCACGGAACCTCACACTGCCCTGGGTATGGATGGATCACCCAGAAAGGTAATGAGTACTCATCCAAACACAAGAACCTCTTTGTTTTATTTTAACTTTTACATTTCCTTTTTTTTTTCTCGTAGGGAGAATGAATGGATACTAAGATGGAAATTACCTTCAGTCATAGATTGGAAACATTTTCTCCCCACAGGATTAGAATTTCACCCCTAACACTGTGTAGATCTGATCATCTCCCAGTCAAGGGAGATGGTGAGGTACGAGCAGACAGCTGCACAATTTGCAGCCCCAGGGCTAGGTGAAAATTGTTCAGAAAGCAGGGAGAAAGTGCCATTAAAGTTATTACAAGGCTTTTTATCTTCTTGTGGTCTTTCTCTTGCCTTGTCATGGTATTTATTTGCATTTACTTTTTCTTACTGTAAAATACACGTAACATAAAATTCGCCTTCTTAATCTTTTTTATATTTATGCATTACAGGTGTGCCTTGTACATTTTTAAAAAGTTTATTTCTTAAGTCAGGCAGAGAAGGACAGATACTATATGTTTGCACGTATAGGAGGATTAGGAGGAACTTAACGGAGGACCATGGGGGAGAAGAAGAGGAAAAATAGTGGGGGAGAGGGAGGGAGGCAAACCATGAGAGACTCTTGAATGCTGAGAACAAACTGATGGCTGATGGGGGTGGGGGAGGGGGGTGATGGAGGAGGGCACTTGTGGGGATGAGCACTGGGTGTTATATGGAAACCAACTTGACAATAAACTATTTTTAAAAAGTTTATTTCTTTTGAGAGAGACAGAGGGGAGCCTGGGTAGCTCAGTTGTTAAATCGTCTGACTTCGGCTCAGGTCATGATCTCAGAGTTCATGGGTTCAAGCCACATTGGGTTCTGTGCTGACAGTTCAGAGCCTGGAGTCTGGAGCCGGCTTTGGATTCTGTGTCTCCCTCTCTCTCTGCCCCTCCCCCGCTCATGCCATGTTTCTGTCTCAAAAACAAATAAAACATTAAAAAAATTAAAAGAGAGAGAGAGACAGAGACTGTACAAGTGGAGGAAGGGCAGAGATAGAGGGAGAGAGAGAATCCCAAGCAGGCTCTACATTGCCAGTGCAGAGCTTGATGTGGGGCTTGAACTCATGAATCCATGGGTTCATGACCTGAGCTGAAACCAAGGGTCAGATGCTTAACTGGCTGAGTCACCCAGGTGCCCCACATTTTGTACAGTTTTAAGTGTGCAGTTTAGTGGTATTAAGTACATTCATACTGATGTGCAAACACCATTAGTCATGGTGTCTTTTATTTGCTATTTAAAGTCACTCTAGGTAAATAAAAGTAAAATTTTTAATTATTAGCATGCATTTTATCATTCATTTTCACATTGTACCGTGCTAGTTGTAAATGCCAATGTCAGAGCATTTAGCTTGGTTGTGGGATCACTGAAATCACACAGGTTGTATCTTGCCCCAGGAGGATGCCTTGAACTGCCCAGAAAATGCTAACCCAGTTTTAGGAAGGTCAGGAAGGAAGGGCGGGTTCCCCTGGGCACAGAGTGGGCTTGAGGGAGCTGGCTGAGAGCACCTCACAGGTGTGTAGGGGCCCTCGCTTTGCATGCCCACTCAGGCCTGATGGCTGCTGGAATTATCCCTCCGGCCAGCTGATGGGCGACACATTGTTCCCTAGCTTTTGGAGGAGTGGTGTTATCCCTAACTAATGGTGGACAGGTTAACCCCCCCAGGGTATTGCAACCTCAGTACTAGGGAACAGGACCAGGAGTGAGAGATAGGATCGCCCCTTACTGAGTTGTGGCCTCCTGCCCAAGAGCCACCAGCCACGTTGCAACACTGCCATCCTTGGGCCAGGTGGCCAGTACCATGCCCTGCCCCAAGATGCCATAGGACAGGTGTGCACCCAACCAGGACCTTCCCCGCCGGTGCCCTGGCCCTGCCTGGGGCAGAAGGTGGCGGTGGTCACTGAGCAGGCAGAAGCAGGGGAGGCTGGGCAGGGCCCAGGGCCCAGGTTCCAGGGGAGAGAAAAGTGGGCTGAGAACCCTCCTGCTTCCCTCCCCCTCTAGCCAGAGACACGTGATGGGGGTGGGGAGAGGCACTGTGGGAAGGCAGCAGGAAGCAGAGCACCATAAGCAGTCTCCAGGCCCCCGACCCCCTCCCATGCTCCAAGTCTCCACCGTCCCATCAGACTTCACTTATGAGACATAGTTTCAAGACTGTGGCTGCACAGCATTAAACCCCAAGCACAGGGCCCTTCGGAGCTCGGGACCCTGCAGGACCACAGGGGGCATGTACTCTGGTTGCTGGCAAGGAGCTGGGTGCAGGCGCAAAGAGCATGTAAGTCAGAGGAGAGTCAGAACCTGTGTCAGCAAGGCCAGCCCATTCCTCCATGCCCAACAGGGTCCCTCCTAACCGACAGACAGCTCTGTGAAGAGTGGATCTGTTCCTTGAACAACGCCTTCTCTTCTCTTAATATTGCCCTCATTTCTTCCCTGCCTACTCACCATTCTAAGCATAGTGCTTTGACCTGACCCCCGCTGCTGGTGGTGTGGGCTCCTCTCCTTCTGGACACAAATTAAAATTCAACATCACTTGTGGCTTCTTTTTGGGTTTTCCTTTGCTGCTCTTCTCTTTCTTGCTTCTCTCTTTCTCTCTCTCGCCCCCCCCTCCCCCTTTCTGAGCAAGGGGAGATAGGAGATCTGTCTTTTAATTATGCTTTACAGTAAATTAAGGTGGCAGTGCCTGCCAGGCTGGACGCGTGTGGCTCCAGCAGTCAATGCCGGTGTGGCTCTGGAGCTCCTGGCTGGGGTGGGCGCCTGCTTTCCCAGATTAAGGGAGACCCTGCAAAAGAAGGGAGGGAAAAGGAGGGGG
Source organism: Hyaena hyaena (assembly GCF_003009895.1). Classification (NCBI taxonomy): domain Eukaryota; kingdom Metazoa; phylum Chordata; class Mammalia; order Carnivora; family Hyaenidae; genus Hyaena; species Hyaena hyaena. The sequence goes on from NW_024080979.1 coordinate 1,666,848, forward strand.
AAAGCTGCAGGAAGTCACAGAAGCATAGTAAATATGGGAAAGGGAGCATGGGAGAACAGATAAGGGAAAGAAGACGGAAGGATGGAGGGAAAGAAGGGAGCCAGCGCTTTCCCCCTCTACCAACACACTGGAAGTCGAAGCCTGACCTGATCAAGCTACTGGCCCGGAGCAGACAATATCTATGCATGCTGGTGTCTAGACAATGACTGTGAGTCCTAGATGGTGACAAACAGCGTCATCTCTAGGTCTCCTGCTCTGCTCAGCAAATCCTTGAATATATGACTGTATATTAGTCTTCTCAGAGCACCCCTTCCCCCAAGAATGAGTGCTTCCTGAAGGTATGGGTGCTCTGGAAAGAACTGAGCTGGGGGTGAAATGGGCCAGGGAAAAATGGCAAATCCTTTCTGGAGTTACCAGTGGTGTTGAGGAAAGCTGAAATCTCCTGCTTCCATTCAGGAGAACCTGAAATTAACTCTATGTTTATATGTTTATATGTTTATAAACATATATGTTTATATGACGAGGCCACATGAGCCAAGGGTATTCTATTCATAACCTCATGTTTTGAAAACTCTTTCTTCCTGACAGTAGTATAATGAACTAGCCTCAAGAAGTGAGAAGAAAGGCAATTTGCTATGTGATAGGCTTGCAGCCTAGGCTTCTTGGGGGGCCCCGGCAGGCCACCCCAGACTCATAAGAAGCCATGCGCTTCCTGTTATTTTTGTTTTCTCAGTAATTAACATCACATTTCAGAGAAAGATTTCACTTTTGGATTAGGATACAGATTCCACTGAGATTCTCACCATAGTAGCAAAAATGAATTTGTCAAGGGAACAATATGAAAGACGTGGAGTACTCGGATACACTTATCAAGATCCCTTTCATGACTAGTGAGATGTGAGGACAACATTTATCTCTAGGTCAAAAGAAGAAGCGAACCCATTTACTGAAAGATGGCCTTGTTCTCTCTGGAGCAGAACTTCTCAAAATGGTGGTCTGTGGACCATCCACATCAGAATTATGTGGAATGATGGTTTAAAACCAGATGTCTGCATTCCCACTGTAAAATGACTAAATCTCTGCAGGCGAGGGGTCAGAATCTACATTTTAAATAAGCAGAGAGTTTGTAATCACATATATATTGACATTTATGAATCAGTGCTTGAAGCGGTGGTTTTCAAACCTGAGGAGGCCTCAGGATCGCCTAGAGGCCTTGTAAAACCAAGATGGCTGGGCCCCATTCACAGAGTTTCTGATTCGGCCGGTCTGGGGCAGAGCCTGAGAACCTGCACTTCTTCTAAGTTCCTGAGCAATGCTGGTGCTGCCGTCTGGGGACCAGACCTCAAGAACACCACTGAGTTAGAGCAATTAAAACAATTTGGCCTTGCGTCTGTCAGGGGTAACCTACTTACTGCTCTTGGGAAGCCCAGAGGATCACAGTGTGGGAGGCTGTGGTGGTGGAGGACTTGTTCTCTGTCCCTCTGGGAGGCAAATGTCTAGGGAGGCCCCCAAGCCAGGCCAGTCTACACGAGGCCCTCAAAGAGCAAATGTGGGTTGGTGTGTTTATCAGGCTTCTTGTGGCCGGCGTTTTAGACTCTCCGGAGCTCAGTTTGGTTTTAGGTAAAAATGGAGTTACAGGTCTGTTCCGGGGCAGGACAGGAATGATCAGCCAAATCCAGCACTTCCAGTAGGTCCTAGATCTAAGCTGCAATAACCCAAGCACAAAAGAAAGCTAAGTCTTTGTCACATGACTAATGGCCCTCTGGACATGTTCACGTGGTGAGAGGCCACCAGGCCTCCAGGTTGATATTTAAGGGGGTCTCAGGCCACAAATGTTCCCTCTCTTCCGTCTTGAAAGTGTTTCAGGCTGAGCTCTCCACAGACCCCCCAGGGGCATGCACGCAGCCCACAGGCTGTTTGGTTCCTGCGTTAGACACCTGCAGTTACCAATATGGCCACTAGAGGTCTCGGCAGGACAATGATTATCCTAGGAAGGGGCCGGGAAGGACCTGGAAGAAGCCAGGAAAGTGTCTCCCCTAGAGCCCTCTGTTTTCTCCAGCAAAGGCAAAAGTAATGTGAAGACCTCATGATCTCTGTCTGCCTGTTCAGTACCCTCAATGTGACAACTGGGTCTTGCATGGCTGCTCAGGAGGCCAATTTCCTCTTCAAACTGTGCTGACGGTTGTCACTGGAAAAGGGATGGTGATACTATGGCAATGGTGATTGCCTAGAAGGGGCTGAAGGCCATGACCATAATGTTCAACAGCTGCTCCCTCCAAAGGACATGGTGGACTGACATTCTTCAATCCAGTATGAAGTGCCACACAAATGCAGCTTTAAGAGTCCTCTAGCACGATCCCTAAAGTCCCCATGCCACCCAGATCCTGGAGCTGAAATTCTATCCCTGTGATACTTTCTGAAGTCACAGCTTTCCGCAGTGCTACATTTTGTCCAGCAGCATTAGAACATGGGAAGTGCATGGGCAATGACCTGCCTCCGTGATTTTCCCCTCCCCGCCTCTCCGGACCTGCCCTTTCTTACCAAACTCTGAACTGGCAACAGGTCCGAGGAAGAGAGCTGTGGACTAAGTGGGCTGCTTTGAAAAAGAGCATGTTAAGCTAAACTTCATATATGGAAGCCAAAATGGGCCAAACTGTTAAATCAAGTGATGATTCTTAGCTTCATAAAAAAGATTCATCATACAAATGCCATGGATTTTTCAAGGAAAAAGCAAGCCCTGTAAAAATGACATTGCATATTCGGTTAATATCTGTATTTCTAAATACATTTATATATATATATATATAATTTATTTCTAGGAGAGAGAGAGACAGACAGCATGAGCAGGGGAGGGTCAGAGAGAGAGGGAGTCACAGACTCTGAAACAGGCTCCAGGCTCAGAGCTGGCAGTCAGCACAGAGCCAGACGCAGGGCTCGAACCCACAAACCGAGAGATCATGACCTAAGCGAAAGTCGGACGCTTAACCGACTAAGCCACCCAGGCGCCCCTAATATCTGTATTTCTATAATTTTGTGTAAGCAAGGGGTAGATCTCAAACTTTGCTGGAAGCTGACACGTGTGGGCCTCCACTCTTGCCTTACTGGCTTTTAAATGATTGTTGGATTGTCTCAGAGACTTCTCTGGCTCTGTTAACTAGGAAAGCAATACTCTGAAAAGAGAAAATAAAGGGGCACTTGGGTGGCTCAGTCGGTTAAGCATCTACTCTTGACTTTGGTGTAGGTCATGATCTCACACTTTGTGAGTTCAAGCTCCACATCTGTGCTGTCAGTGGGGAGCCTGCCTGGGATTCTGTCTCCTCTGTCCCTCTCCCATTCGTGCTCCCTCTTTCAAAAATAAATAAACCTAAAAACAGAAAAGAGAGAAAATGTAACCTTTTTCACATACTGGGTCAGGTGTCTTGCAGACATAAGCTAGATAGCTCCCAAAATGCAGAAATTGGAGATGACCAAGTCTAGGGTTTGCTGTGTCTACCTCAGTTCCACATGACAGTGTGAGGACAGGCTCCTCACTTCTCACCTGCACCTTCTCCCTCCTCCCTTGTCCCCCTTCTGTTCCTCACAATGATGCACAAGGGTCTTGCTCCTATATGCATAGCCCGACTATTCCTTTTTTCATCATCCTGTAGTGGGAAATCAGTACCACTGAGAGGATACCACATGAAAGCAGCTGGAGGTTCGTTAGCATCATGTACTTAACTCAAATCAGCTGTTGTCACACTCACTTTGCAGGTGAGGAGCCTGAGGCCCAGAGGAGCACAGTAACTTTCCCAAGCTTGCCCAGGTATTTAGGGCAGAGCAGGACTGGACTGGGACCTGAGTCTTTCCATAGGATGTAGGCTCCTTTACTTTCACTCACCTTTTTTTTTTTTTTTCATCACTGCCCACATTTGGGCTGATATTTTTATTTATTTTTATTTTTACAACTAGTTTATTGTCAAATTAGTTTCCACATAACACTCAGTGCTCATCCCCACAAGTGACCTCCTCCATGCCCATCCCCCCTCCCCCCCACATCCATCAGTCCTCAGTTTTTGTCAGCATTCAAGAGTCTCTCATGGTTTGCCTCTCTCCCTTTCCCCCACCATTTCCCCCCTTCTTCTCCCCCTTGTTCCTCCGTCAAGTTCCTCCTAATCCTCCTATACGTGCAAACATATGATATTTGTCCTTCTCTGCCTGACTTATTTCGCTCAGCATAACACCCTCAAGGTCCATCCATGTTGCTACACATGGCCAGATTTCATTGTTTCTCATTGCCATGTAGTATTCCATGGTATAGATAAACCACATCATCTTGATCCATTCATCAGTTGATGGACACTTAGGCTCTTACCATGTTTTAGCTATTGTACTTTCACTCACTTTTAAAAAGAAAAGCTCAGGGCACCTGGGTGGCTCAGTTGGTTAAATGTCAGGCTCTTCGGCTCAGGTTATGATCTTAGGACCAGGAATTTGAGCACCACACCAGGCTCTCTGCTGTCAGTGCAGAGCCTGCTTCAGATCCTGTGTCATGCCCTCTCTCTGACCTTGCCCCACTTGTACTCACTCTCTCAAAACCAAACAAATATTAAAAAAAAAAAGAAAAGAAAATCTCTCTGACTGTGTCTAGGGGTTCTCTCCCTGAGAAAAATGAGCTGGGACAATACATTGATTAGATGCTTTGATGGTAAGAGGAGGATTTGGTTTCCATCCAACGTCTGCCCCCTCCCAGGCAAGTTACTTTCCTTCTGGGAATTCAGGGGTTTGGAATGAAGGACCTGGCTCTAAGGACCCATCAGCTCCAGAATTCTCTGCATGTCTAAATGGTGGGGTGGCCTCTTAAGACTGAGGGGACACATCTCATGGAGAGCCCCTTTAATTTTAAGTTCTTGTCATCTCTGACCACTAACTTGGAAAGTTTCCTCCTAACTAATTCCCATCGAGCACATACTGGACGCTTCAGTGAGCCTGGGAACAAAGGCAGATCAAACCCTGAAATCACTGGCAGTGGGGGAAGCCTGTGCAGTAAGCTAGGATATTTTAAATGCTCCAGATATTCTCTTTGTCAGGCGCAAATTTCTCCTCCCCAATTCATTTATTCTGGAAGTCGAGTTTACCACATAGACATTTTATATTAAGTAATCTCTATGCCCAATGTGGGGCTCAAACTCACAACTCCAAGGTCAAGAGCTGCACGCTCCACAGACTGAGCCAGCCAGGTGCCCCTAGTTTATCACATATTAAATTCACTCGAAATGGAAATATAGTTTATGTAGACTCAAGGAACACAAAAAGTGACTGTGTGTACGTGTGGACAATGAAGGGCCAATACAGCCCATTCCTTGGCTTAAAAACCAGGTTCCTACCTCCTTCATGATCACAGGCTTCATATACATATGTGTGTCTGTCACATACATATGTACAGAGAGAAATAATAAAAGAGAAGATTACCACTTCTCTCCATGGCTCATTTTAGCCCCGTCACATGGCACAATGGTATTTATTTTCACAGAGCATCCACGCCTACAAGGGCCCACAGAGCAGTGATCTGTTTAGGCTGGTGGCCACAGAAGACCACTGCAGAGTAAAGGTGCGCTGTCGGTGACCACGACCGGCGTGGAGAAGCCCGCAGACATCTTTCCAGACTGTGAAGCAGCATGTCACCGCGAGAGCGTGGACACATGCCTAGAATCCTAAAAGCTGACAATCTGAGGTCTCACTGTCAGAGAACAATAACCAAAGGAGTCCCCAGCTCCTTCGCGGAGAGGTGCCAGGCTCACAGTTGCACGTGCTCTGGCTACTACCCAGGTGCCAGGGATTGTGGGAGAGAGAAGCACAGATAGGAAACCAGGAGCAAGACAGAAATCTATGGCTTTAAAGAGACGGTTCATGCGGCCCAAGCGCCAAGCGGCGGAAGCGGGAATCGGAGGACAGAAGCGGAAAAAACATGCGGGGACGGTAGGCGGAAGCGCACAAAACACAGCTGGGCCCACGAGGAGCCATGCTCACACTTACATGGTGTGGTCTCACACTACCTTAGTTTGCCTTAAGCATTTCCATCGTCTGAGAGTTTGGGAGGGAAAAACAGAACGGTTAAATTAATTAAGAGCTTGCACTTTATTTTTAATGGTTAAAAATCACAACGTCATTCCTGGCCATCCCAGTCACGTGCGGAAAGACACGCGTGGTAAGTCATAGTGATGAAGGGCACAGTTCTGAGAGCCAGACTGTGGTCTCCTCTCTTGTTTCTGCCGCTTGCCAGCTGCGTGACCCTGGCAAGTGTCTTATCTTTCTGTGCCTCAGTTTTCTCATCTGTAAAATGGGTCTAACAGGAGCACTTACCTCATAAGATCGCGGTGAGGATGGAATGAATTAAGATAGTAGGAACAGCCTTACTTACCACGAAGTATTATCTAAGTATTAGGCATCACTGTTGTTGTCATCATTTTTACCTTTGGCTCCCTCAGGCGATACCACCCAGACTAGACAATCAAATGTTACAGAAAGTCAAGGACTCACAGAGAATTTCAGATGCTCAAGAAGAAACAAATCAAAGCATTCAGGGGAAATAGACCAAGTTAGAAATGCATGGGGTGGGCAATGGTTTCAAGTGTTGTTATAATTCTTTGAGGGCATTTATTTCAAATTCCAAAGCAATTCAGAGTAGCTTTTAAAGGAAGATAAATAAAAATCAATCGCATACACACGGATCCATTAGAACCCTGAGGCCTGGTTCCTGTTGGACAATTCAAGGCTATGTACACATCATCAGGGGTCACTCTTTGGACTGACGGCATCTCATATTTTCTAACTTGCTTACATCCAGTGCCTCATGCAGAGAATTGCTTAAAGTCACCGGTGCAAGGATGGAAGGGTCGTGAGTACCAGGTGGTTTACTAAGTCATGCAGAAGAATAGACTTCTTTCCTCCGTTCCTTCCCAGGACGCTCCCATCAGTTCTGAGCTCACTTGGCAGGATACGGGACTCAGCACTCTTCTTGCTTCCTTCTGTTGCTTGTTACCTATCTCACTTCTTATTCATCACTAGCCCAAGGAGGTGTCCCAGATGGAAGCTTTCCATTTCTCCTCTGTCACTCCAAGTTTTCCCACTTTCTCAAAGGCATGGAGGATTGTACTGATTCTCTTGGCTACATGAGTGTCTAGATGAAGTGATTTGGTTATTACAATCAGGTGGGCGCTGAATTGTTCAAAGGCAAAACTAAAAGCAACATCGGGATTCTTCAGCTGGTGGAGTGCAGAAGGAAAGAACGATCAGGAATATGACAGCACCTGTTTAGCCTAGCGGACCTTTGCCGGAAAGTGTAAGTCACAGGCTACACCCCCCAGGCAGCATGCTCCCTTCCTGAAGCACAGATAACTACAGTGGTATTCAGCTTCCGGCTAGGTGCAGGGTGTGTGTGTGTGTGTGTGTGTGTGTGTGTGTGTGTGTCTGGTGCCCAGCCACAGATGGTTGTGCTCTGAGAAGGCTCCTGCTTTAAGCAGAGGTTTTTAAAAAAATTTTTATTAATTAATAAATTAATTTTTTATTAATTTTATTTATTTCTGAGAGAGAGAGAAAGGCAGTATGAGGGGAGGGTCAGAGAGAGAGGGAGACACAGAATCTGAAACAGGCTCCAGGCTCTGAGCTGTCAGCACAGAGCCCGACGTGGGGCTTTAACCCATGAACCATGAGATCATGACCTGAGCCGAAGTTGGATGCTTAACCGACTGAGCCACCCAGGTGCCCCTAAGCAGAATTTTAATCTGGATAATGTTCTTATGTGCAAATGTACTCCAGAGTTCAATTCTCTGGCCACTAGTGGGGCTGCAGGTTCCTAAAGGCTGGACCTGGGTTTTCCTGTCTCAGGCAGCCTCTTACTCTGTCAAATACACCGTGCCTACTGCCCCAGAAGTGGGTTAAGGATGCCATTAAGAGCAGCTTCTTTGGCAGGGAGCCTGGCTTTTTAAAGACACAGTGAGATCTTGCCCAGTCATAGGTACTATTTCAAGGACAACAGAGTACAGCGCGTGGGCTTTGGAATACTGAGAGGCACCTTGATCTGTTCGACACCTTTTCGAAGGGATGCTGTGTATGTCATCAGAATGTTGCTCAGGCACAAGCACAAATGGGAAAAAGAGGCCGAGGATATTTAGAGAAGCAAAGGGGTTTCCAGCCAGGAAAAGGAGACCTAATGAATTGATGTTTGCAGAAACGGAGACATTTAAACAGAATTATTAAGCAATTAGCCAAATTATAACTATGATCGGAAACACAAGACAATCTCAAAGGGAATCATTTCAAATAAGCCATTCTCTTGAACAGGAGGGCTTTCATTCTACAGTGTCTGGAAGGTCATTATTTTAGCAGAAGAGAGAGAAGCAGTCATGTTTTTCTGGTTGATAGGACAAGCGTGTCATGTCTCCAGGAGGGTCAATGAGGCCACCAGGCCACAGGCTCTCATCTGGAGGGCGGGAGCCCTAGATGTAGTGAAGTTGGCACGGCAACACCGTCCTGCAGTGTAAGCTTTAGTTCGATTCAATGGCAGTCACTGCTAAGCTCTACTCTGAGTCCCAAGGTCCCATCCTCTCCAAGGCAGTACAGATTGACCCCAGCATACAATGTCAGGCCACTTTTCAGTGGGTAGCCCACGCAGGAAGAAGGCCAAAAGAATAGGTTCGATCACTGAATCAGGGGCTGATGCCTGAGTCATATTTGGAGTATTCTGATGTTTTCTGCTCTCCTTATCTCAAGGCAGACCTCCTCTGGATCTCTCTGACCCCGGAGAATTATCCCCAAGACCATCAAGGCTGAGGCAGTGGGACATACTTCACGTACATCTTTCTATAGAGTGGGAGAGGATCCCTCAGAGGAAAGGTCTAGCGCTATGCCTTCCAAAAGGCAGGGGCAGCTTGGTGGTTCCATGCACATGTGTATACAGCATCTTTTCTCTGCGACACACACAGACACCCTTGTGCCATCACGTTCCTGCTGGACACCACTGACTGTTGGGAGAGCTCACTAAAGACAGCAGTCACTCTCACAGTGGCAGATCAACTAACTGCCAGAGACTCTATTCCTTAAATAATCTTATCTACAATACCCAAACCACAAAAAAACGGTCCTAGCCTTTCTGTTTCCATTTGATTTACTCACCCTTGAGTGAACAGCTGTCTCATTCATTAGAAACGTTATAAAAACCCAAAAACATCCCTCTGAGTAAGTATTGCTTTCACATCTGGGTGATTTGCACTAAGCCCTGGGAGTCTGGGTTCGATGGTTTAATTTCCCACTTCCTAGGTGGTAGCAGATAATAGGTGGAACCCTGAGTATTGACGGATTTTCCTTCAACTGCACCACCTCCTGGGCCTTTGGTGCTCCATGGCGGAGGGTAGTGGTAAAGGAACAGATATGAAATAGAGTCCTAGTGAAAATAAGTTTTAGTTGAGAGGACTTCCACAAGAGAAATACGAGATCGCACTGTAATTTATTGTTGGAATCAGATACCTAGGCTGCACATGACCTTGGTAATTAACGACCCAGTCCGCAGCTTTGTGTCACAGATACGGACATGAAGGCTCTGAGAGGGCCAGTGTCCCAGCCTGCTGGAGAGTCAGGGTTAGTGGGAGCCCACACCGCTCCCCAGTTGCAAGAGAAGAACATAAATTTCTAGGCGCTGACGTCCATTAGGGACTAAAATATGAACACTATGCCTGGCCTGCCCTCTAAGTTTAGAAAGGCTTGATCTTCATAAGCTAAAGGGTTAAAGTTAGGAAATTGGTTTAATTCCCCCAATAAGATAAAAATCAAAGGGTGTACGTGTGTGGCCTGCCTCTAGGTTACTGATTCACCCAAAAGTGAATGAACTATGGACCCCTTTAAAGGAAAACAATCTTCTAAGGCCTATGATATACTTCCTTGGCCAGCATTTGAGAAACATTTTCTTTTTTTTAATTTTTTTTAATGTTTCATTTACTTCTAGGAGAGAGAGAGAGAGAGACAGCGTGAGCAGGGGAGGGTCAGAGAGAGAGGGCGTCACAGACTGAAACAGGCTCCAGGCTCTGAGCTGGCAGTCAGCACAGAGCCCAACGAACAGCGAGATCATGACCTAAGCGAAAGTCGGACGCTTAACCGACTAAGCCACCCAGGCGCCCCACATTTTCTTTTTTTTTATCAAATTTTAAAAACTATTTTTGAGAGAGATTGAGAGCACAAGTGGGGGAGGGGCAGAGAGTGAGGGAGAGGGTGACAGATGATCTGAAATGGGCTCTGTGCTGACAGTAGACAGCCCTACGTGGGGCTTGAACTCATCAACTGTGAGATCATGACCTGAGCCGAAGTCAGATGCTTAATTGACTGAGCCACCCAGGTGCCCTGAGACACATTTTCTTAAAAAAAAAAAAAAAAGCTAAAATCTCTTTCTTTGAACAAGATTTTCAATTGAGTACTGTCACTGACAAAAGACAAGTTCTATCTTTATATTCGGTAAAATGAAAGCATAAAACTTAAACATCCTTACTAAACCCAATGACGCCCACCTCCTTGCAAGAATATGTTCCCGAAATTCAATCTGATAAAGACTGTCCTAGCTCAGAATTCATCTCTGCTGTCTTCTCACGGCCCATTAGTGAACTTCTTCAGTTTATGTTCCTTTCCACCTTGGCTCCTATGGCAGCTGCCTTCTGCACGGAATGGATTTTCTTAGTTCACAATTTTGCAATGGACCTCGTGTGTCCCATTATCTTGTCACCTAATCTCTCTCTCTCTGAATCCTAGGTCCTTTGTGACTTCCTTAATATTCGCTTTAGTTGAAAATCCAGCACAATTTTGTCTTTGCGGGATGGTATTTTTATTGAAAATGCTAGCTTTGTAGAAAGAAAGAGATAGAAGTCTCTGGTCGGCTGTCCAGCCAGCATCAGCCACTGTCTGGATTTTAGGAATAAAGTTCCATCAGTTAAAATGCACTTTAAACATCTCAGCTGGCCTTGTATGGCAGTTAAGTTCTGTGTTTTACAATCTCGCCAATTTAACATTGCCATCCTGTCCTCCCTCTGGGGTGACAGGTGGCTAAAAACACATTTAGATTTTCCTCTGAGGGGGAATTACTCTCTCCTTGACAGGCTCTCTCTGCTTCATGTCTCACAGACGACTAGGAATTTGCCAGGGACCTCCCCTTGGGAATGTCTCTTCCTGCCTACCTGCTTTCATGTACTCCTGGGTCAGAGTTCTCTTCTTCGTTAAGAACTCATTCCCCAGTGGCAAAGTAAGTATGCCAGAATTTCTTCTCAGCTTTTACAGTTGTTTTTGTTTTGGATTTTATGGAAAGTGGGTTAAAAAAATGGAATGGGTTTCAACTCTGTATTATTTTGGTTAAAAAAAATCTGGAAGGATGTTTCTTTATTCTTGCATGCTCCAATATGGTAGCCCCTAGACATGTGTGACTATTTTAAATTTAATTAAAATGAAATTCAGTTAAAAATTTAGTTCCTCAGCCTCATCAACCACATTTCAAGGGCTCAGAAGCCACTGCGTCTAGGGCACTGTATCAGACAGAGTGACCGAAAACATTTCCATCTCTGTTCTTTGGTGGAGTGCTGCTCTATAACATTTATTATGCATCAATAACATTTGAATGCAAGATGTGTACTATGAAACATAAATATGTAAGACAGCTTCAGTCAAAACCCATCTGTAAAGTATGGAGGAGAATTATTTAATAAACAATACATTTGGAAGTCTGGATGTCTTTTATGTTCGAGTCAGTCACATGAAGCCTCGTCATTTCATTTAGATTCTAAGAAGACCACCTTTTATGTAAATGAAAAGACAGAACGGACTTTCACTAAAGGGAGATGTGTACGCGAGGCTGGGTAATGGATGGGTGTTATGCACTGGGAACTTGTCAGCCTAGATGTTTTCTTCCCGACCCAGATAAGACTATGAGTTTTTGGGGAGAGGGGTGGTGCTGTAGGCGGAAATTCTGGAGTTTGAAAAAGCTCCTCAAGTGGTTCTTGTGTATTTTATCCATCCCATCCCTCTAGTAGGGAACCACTGCTCCCCCAAACAGCCAAACTGTTGGGGGGATGTGCCTAACCGCAGAAGAGCAAGGACCATTTATGTAGCTTAAGCACATAAATCCTATGGAGCTTATATTAGAGTTCTCCAGAGAAGCAGAGCCAATAGAATATATTGGAAATATATGTATTTTTCCCAGAGAACCAGGAAAGCCAGTGGTATAATTCAGTCCAAGTCCAAATCCCTGAGAACCAGGGGAGCTGATGGTGTAAGTTTCAGTCTGAGTCCAAAGGTTCAAGAACCAGGAGGGTTGATGGCACACCTGAGGAGGTGGATGTCCTGCCTCAAACAAGAGAGTAAATTCAACCTTCCTCAGACTTTTTGTTCTATTCAGACGCTCTGTAGAACACCTACTTGCCTTGGTGTGGGTGATCTTTTTTACTCAGTGTGTTCCATTCTGGAAATACTCTCACAGATACACCCAGAAACAATGTCTTACTAGCTATCTCGGCATCCCTTAGCTCATTCAACTTGATTCATAAAATTAACCATCCCATAGTTTAGGTTCTGATTACATGGGCTGGTCTCATGGGCAGTTGTGCACACAGTCTGAGTGGGTAAGCCTTCTGGGTGGGTAAGCAGTATAAACTGCTTCTCCAAAGTGCATGCGTAAATGCTGAAGGCAAGTTAGCCGAGCATTAAACACTTTTCCATTCAAGAATGACTTATCGAGCATCTAGTAATATCTGCTAAATACCTTGAACATACTGTAGAGTATGGTAAGATAAGTAAGTAATGGCACCAGAGTATGGCAGTACAACTGTTGCATGGGCTTTGCAGTCAGCCTGAGTTTAAGTCTCGTACACTCTACCTGCATCCCTGCATCCTTAGGCAAATTAGTTAACTTCTCCAAGATTCCATTTCTTGCATTAAATTGGCAATAATGCTTACTTTATGGGGTTACTTTGAGGATTGTAAAATCTAGTGTCTATGTTATTCTCAGAGTATATAGTTTAATGAGGAAGATAAACTCACTGAAAATCTGCACTCCTCCAGACTGCACAAATGGCTGGTTCAGCTACAATGAAATGGTCCTAAAGAAGTCCTAGGTGGGGATGTAATCCCTATGGCATCCAATCAGCTGTAGGGTAGATCAGATGCCCCTGGCTTTAGCCCTGCCATCTTGCAAATGTGGGCCACTAAGTAATCAAGGTGATAGCATATGGAAAATCAAATGTGAGAGCTAAGAATGATCCAAGATGGAGTCCCTTCAAGTTCCTTCCTTCAGAGATGAGCAGACTAAGGCTCAAAGTACTTTCTCAAAATTTAAACACAACCCTTTGGTGGCAGAACTGAGGTCTGAAGCTAGGGTTTCCAGATTCCTTACCCAGTGTTGTATACACACCAATAGCCTCCAAATGGAACAGAAATTTTCATTACCATGAAATCTTTGGAAAGATGCTGATCTTACTATTACTGGGCTGTGGGGTTATTTTGAAACACACTACTTTAACTTCAGGAACCAGAAACCACACTGGGTGTGATTGTCATTTTGTACTCAGAGATAAATTGATATCCTATGAGACACAGCTCCTAGAAGGGACTTTATTGCAGACTCGTAGTCTCTAAGAGCCAGGTGTTCTTGAGATCTAGTTTGTGGTACATCCCAGAAGTTAACATAGCATATCACTGCTCAGGCAGGGTAAACCTTCAATTCTTTCTGGAGGATGCGAACGACTAGGAGAACACAGCTGCCTTTTGAAAAATAGGGTGCTGGAAGGTAGGACCTAACTTTATGTTCATCGCAGCCCTGATACTATCTTTCGTGGTTTTCAATTCTTAGGGCAGGTGGTCAACTTATTGCTTAATCTCTGCTTTTATCTTGTTACCTCCTAAAAGCACAAAGGGTGCAAGAACTGCGGGCTTTTCTGATTAGAATATGGTGGCTTGTTTGTCTTCTGGGCCCTTTTTTCTGTGTGGCAGTTGTACAGGATCGCTTATTCCAAGGACAATAAATACCTTGGCATACAGGGCCAGCCATGCCCAGTGACAGTAAAGAGAGGAGACAGCCAAGAGGTACCTTTAAAAAATTAAGGCAGATTAAACACTCCTTATTCATAGCCCTCCAGTGGCTTTCATCACAGCTGGAATGAAATCCAAACTCCTTTCCCATGGGATCTGGCCCATGCCTACCTTCCAGCTTCTTTTCACACCATCCTCTCTCTCACTACCATCCAGCCAAACTGCTTTTAAATCCCATATTTGGATCTTTACACTTGTTCTTCCCACTGCAGGAAATTCTTTCTCACTGGTGGTTGTTGGATCTGTTTCCAGATTTTGGCTTAACTGCCACATTCTCAGAGGCTCTCCCTGAACAAACAACCTGGGGAGCTACTTGCTCCTGGCCTATCATGTTACTTGGTTTAAATTCTCTGCATAGCACTTTCCACTCTGATATTTTCTTGCCTTTTAAACTTATTTATTGCCCATCTCTCCCCATCACAAAACAAACTCCAGGAAACGGGGGATTTTGTTTCCTTGATTCCCTACTTTATCTCCATCTTCTAGAACTGTGCATAGCACATACTAGGTGCTCAAGAAGTATTTACAGAACGAATGAATGGATGAACAAGTGATGACCAATGCAGGGTTATATCTCATCTAAGCTTACCTTCTTGCTAGTGCTATTTGTGCCTGCAGGGAATCTCAGAGGCTCTGGGTTCTGCCTGACTAGATGCAAAGTGTGCAGCACCATGGAGAGCAACCTAAAAATCACTCTTCCTAGTAAAACACACAGCAAATCTTGGTTGATTGAACAGTATTTAATGAGTACTTACTCTGTCTGTGTCTGAAACTAGGGTCTTTATGAGGATTACCTCAATTAATCTCAATAAATCAATCTGGCAGGCGCTATTCTCTTTTCCATTAGTTAGGATCAGTAAACTGAGGTCCTAATGGTTAAATGTAGCACCCACAATCATACAGATGGTAAACTGACAAGCCAAGATTTGAGTTCCAGGGCATCTGACTCTAGAGGCCACACTGCAAATTGTTAGAGAAAATTCACAACGGAACCCAAACCGTACAAGGGAAGAGAATGCTAGGAAGGAATGAATGGCAAAAAGAAAATGCTAGAAGGCTGCTTGGTGGCTCAGTTGGTTGAGAGTCCGCCTCTTGAATTTGGTCATGATCCCAGGGTTGTGAGATTGAGTCCTGAGTCAGAGCCTACACTGAGTATGGATCCTGCTTAAGATATTCTCTCCCTCTCTCTGTTTAATGAATTTAAATCTAGTTGACAATTGTCTCTTACCTGCATCAAAATAAAAAGTATTTCTACCTTTCCAAAGCTATGGCAATCTTTGGTGATCTGAGAATATCAATTATTCATCTCAGTTGAGATGAACAAATTCTTCAGCACTATAGAGATCTAATAAAGGAATTCCTTGGGCATCTTTTAACCAAACCATCACACATCTGAAGCTGCTATCTCTGCCTCCAGGACCTGAGCAGGCAACACTGAGTAGACCGTGCGCATGCATGTTGATAAGCTAGTCAATGGAACATTGGAAATCTGTCATCTGGCTTTTGGCCCTAGGTCCTCCATATGTCCATTTCCCACTGTGCAAGTGTTTGTCTCTATTGGACAATGGCAAATGTCATACCTTATCTGGCACCTGGGCTTGCCATCTTGGTCCCTCTCACCCAGCCAGACCCCACTGATGTCTAATAGGTTTCAGCAAGTGATTTCAGGAGGCAAATGATGCTACAGAGTATTTAAAGTCAGGATGCAAAGGTGCTGGCAATATCCAAGTACATCTGGGAGAAACAGAAGAGGGAGACAGAGGTGAGGTTTTCAGAAGAAGCCTGATTCCCTGAAGGAATCCAGACACAAGAAAGTCCTCCTGAGGATTTAGTTATTCTAACCATCTGGTCTGACCTTTGCATCAAGTAGAAATACTAAACAGAAAGATCCCAAGACAAGGTAGCGAGCCATGACAGGGAAAGGGCTTCTGAAGGTGGATGAAAGAGTACTCTAAATGAGAAATAACAGAGCAAAAGAGATGCTTTAAGTCTCAATTTGCTAGGTTACGGAAGTATTACTCTGTGATATATTTAGTCAGAATGAACATGGGCTGTGAAGAAACTTCTCTCCTCAGATGTATGCACTCAAGTCCTGTGGAATTAAAGTCCCTGAATGTGCAGCTGGGAGCAAAATTTGGTCTTTCATTGTTACCCTTTACGTTCTTTATGTTCAACAGAGGATGTGATGCTATGGATGTTAAGAGCACCTGACATAGTGATGGACAAAACAACCAACTTTAAATTTTTCCACCAGAAGGGGCCAATGAAAATCATCTGGTGCATCTATACCCTCAAACACTCCAAATATTCAAGTCTGTCTTCCGTGCCAAGCTCTTTCAATAAAAGCAGAAAATAACAAAAGGGCAATGCTGATTTCTAGGCACTTCTCTCCGTTTCAAAATTTTCTCACTGTTTCAGCTTGGCTTTCAAAGATATACACTAGAATAGCAAAAGACAACAGAAGCAAGAGTGCTGGAAAAATGTACATTATACACACGCCATTAGTCCCCGAATACCTGAAGTGCTAATCAGTGGGAGAGACTGACAGAGTCTACTGCATGGCAGGCATCATTTCCTTATGCTGTCTTAGTCCATCCGCATCGCATCCTGGGCAGGTGTTCCCAGCCCTCCTTTTACAGGTGAGGACAGGGACGCTTTAGTCTCATATCCAGTGTTGCCTAAGTGGTCAGCAGCAGTGCAGGTTTGGTGAGGATTCAAATTCACGTTTAGCTGCTTTGAAGACTGTATCTAGTATAGTATGGCTGTGTCGTATAGCATTAGGAGTATCTTTTTCTGATGTATTAAGATGTCCTTTGTGACACTGCTTTATTAATCTTCACAATCTTTTCATGATGTAGGAAAATCCCACTGCCTCTTATTTTTCAAATGAGAAAACGGTGCTGCATGGTGGTTCCTGAAGAATCCGGCAGTCTTATTGGGGTGTCTGGTGGTTTGGAGTAATTAGGGTCCATGTGGGGACTGTGAATGGGAAGGGGCAGGGTGGGGGCATGCTGCAGGAAGGTGGACTGCAGGTCACTCCCTCATTGTGTCCCATCGTGGCAGTGCACGGTCCTAGATTTTCTGTCGGATACAGGATATGTTTGCATACAGGCTGACATACAGCTACAGGCTCTAAATGTTGCTTCTTGCTTGTTTTTGTGTTTGTTTACAATTTTTTTGTTTTTCCTTCAAAAGAAAACAAATTCAATTTTTCTT
This sequence comes from Hyaena hyaena, assembly GCF_003009895.1. Lineage (NCBI taxonomy): Eukaryota > Metazoa > Chordata > Mammalia > Carnivora > Hyaenidae > Hyaena > Hyaena hyaena. Next base: position 1,684,155 of record NW_024080979.1, read on the forward strand.
AAAGAAAAAGTACTTGTAAATACAGAAAAGTTTTGTACTTTTTCCTCCAAAGCTCTCTTTAAGTTGGAACTGCCTGAATTGAATTTTCTAGCAATCAGGGGGATGAAAAACTGTATAGACTGCGCTTTTGTCAAAACTCTGGTTAATTTCACTATTGTTATACATGTACAGTATATATACATAATTTAGGAGAGACAGAGCAAGTGAGCATGCACACAAATGGGGGAAGGGAAATAGAGAGAATCTTAAGCAGTCTCCACACTCAGCGTGGAGCCTGATGCAGGGCTCAGTCTCACCACCTTGAGATCATATAACCTGAGCTGAAGTTAAAAGCCTGACACTCTACTGATTGAGCCATCTAGGAACCCCAGCATTTTTTTTTGTTATTAATAATAAAAGTGCAGCTTGATTAAGATAACTTAGCTTGGATATGAATAAAATTTTAATTTTTATTTTATTATTATTTTGTTTCAAGTTTTTTATTTATTTTTTAATGTTTATTCATTCTTAGAGAGAGAGAGAGAGAGAGAGAGAGAGAGAAAGTGAGCACGAGTAGGGGAGGGGCAGAGAGAGGGAGACACAGAATCTGAATCAGTCTCCAGGCTCTGAGCTGTCAGCATAGAGCCTGATGCAGGGCTCAAACTGACCAATCGTGAGATCATGTCCCGATCTGAAATCGGATGCTTAATTGACTGAGCCATCCAGGCACCCCTCAAGTTTTTATTTAAATTCTAGTTAGTTAATATACAGTGTAAAATTAGTATCAGGAGTAGAATTCAGTGATTCATCACTTACATGTAGCACCTGGCGCTCATCATGACAAGTACACTCCTTAATCTCCATCACCTGTTCAGCCCATCCCTCCACCCACCTCCCTCCAACACTCAGTTTGTTCTCTATAGTTAAGAGTCTCTTATATTTGGCTTCCCTCTATTTTTTCCCTTCTGCTATGTTCATCTGTTTTATTTCTTAAACTCCACATGAATGAAATCATATGGTATTTGACTGACTTATTTTGCTTAGCGTAATACATTCTAGCTCCAACCATGCTGTTGCAAATGGGAAGATTTCATTCTATTTGATGGCTGAGTAATATTCCACTGAATGAACATACTGTATCTTTATCCATTCATCAAAATTTTTAACTTGTAAAGAAGAACTTGATCACATGGTGAAATAGTCAATTTCTAGGTACCAATATATTATGAGTTATAGGGGAAAAGTTATCAAAAGAATAATGTTTTTATTCTTTATATTCTTTCCTCCCCAAAGTTGAGCCACCATGTCATTGGTTGTCCAATCAGGTCACTCTTGAGAGTGAAACTGTGTGCCCTTAGTGATTATATCAAGTCAGCAGGCATAACTGGGGCTCCTGGGGAAACCCGGATGGATCCTCATGCTATACTAAGGGAAGCAACTCTTTCTTCTTTCGTATATCCCATGAGCAGCCCAGCAACCCAAGATTTAAAAGGCTCCTGTGACCTCTAACATTCTCCGCTGCAGGGGTATGTCCTTTTGTTTTTTTCTATTCTCCTCCTTTATTTTTGCCCACTTCTACTCGCCTTTGATGGTGGGCAGGCCAGGCTGCAGGCCCTTGGTGAGAGTCGAACTCCCTGGGAGGCCTTCATGGGGTGCTCTGTCTCCTCTGGGGAGTGAGGGCTGCATCTAAGTCCTGAGACCAGTGGGCCAGACTGCAGCCTGGACCTTTTATGAGGCTTTGTTTGGGGTTTGAGGGTTGGTATGTCCTGGGACAAGTTCTTCCTCTCACCTTCCTACTTGTGCCTTTTGTCTGATCTCTTTAGCTGCTCTAGTCTGGAGAGACTTTACCCAGCACCCCTGTGATTGGAGACAAGGAGGGCTAGCTGGCTGTGTTCTCCAGAGCCCTAGTTGCTTCACTCCCTGAGAAGGACAGTCAGGCCGGTATCTCCTGAGCACACTTCCTGTACCCTTGGGGCAGCGCTCCTGCATGGGAAGAATATCTGAGCGTCTAGCTCCATTGGCTTCAGACAAGAGGACAAAGGAGGGGGCCAGATGTGAGTTACTGAACTCTGCTTCCTGGGACAGGGGCTCTCCCCTCCCCATCTTGTGAGGCTGTCCCCTTGACCTTTTCTCTGCTAATTCAATGAGCGGCAGCACCCTCCCACCTGCCTGGGGACTTTGAGGGGGGCTGGGGACCCAGGGGCCCTGTTTCTCTGCTCTGAGGGCACAGAGCCCAGGGAGCTTGGCTGTGTTTCTGAGAACACTTGAGAACATGGGTGTTCCCACCCATGTCCTTTCTCTCAGTGTCAGCCTTTTGCTGAAGATCACAGCCATTCTGAACCTCTGTTTCATGCAGGATTCCCCCAAGCTGAAATGGCTCATTTGGTCTTAGGGTTGGATACAGACTGCTTTGCTAACGGGCCACTGCCAGCCCATATGGTGCCTTTGTGCGAATTAGAAAAAATAACTCCTTCCTCTAGGCCGGGGAAATTTTGGATGCTAGAGGACATTTGCCAATGACTGGTTATATTTTGGATTATTACAACTGAAGGGTGCTACTGGTGTACAGCGGGTACGGGTCAAGGATGCCGTTAAACACCCTACTATATATTGGAAAACTCCCTTTTCCCCAGAGAATCAGCTGGTCCAGAATGTCAACTGCAGTGACATTGAGAAACTGCGTAGCAGTAGGAAAACTTGCAAAATTAGACAGGGATGATTTAGAGACATTGTTTTTATCTGATAAATGTGTAATACTAAGCATTTATCATTTTCTGCATCAAATACCTACTTGGACCACGACTAAATACTTTTGGACATTTGGATTTAGAAACATCACGACTACACTAGAATTGCATTTAGGCTCTATGTTTTCCACCTTTGATAAGGACTTTTCAAAGGTCACTTCTGGAATATAGCCTGAGCCCTGGGTGATTGAAGACCCAGCCAGTCACCTAGTCTCATGAAAACCTCCCTAAGGGGTAAAGCTCCATTTATGGTCATTAGATGTGAATCACTGAAAGACCCTCCCTGACTTCCTTCTCCAGGTGAGACTGTCACCAAACTCTACATTACAGTCCCTCACGCTTTGATGAATAAGCTCCTTCTCTTCCTGGTTTTGATGCCCTCTTAATATATGCAGTCTGTTATCATCTCCACCCTACAATTCAGGGGAGCTAAGTAGCTCTCTAAAAACTCTTGGTAAATTTATCAACCTTTGATTACAGTACTTAATCTGTGTTTGCAAAGTACTTCACCTATATCCTTATTTGTGCAATTTATTGTATCTAACTGAGTTTCAGTTGGAGCTGGGAGAACTGGTGATTTTATTCATCTATCTGGGAACTCCTGCTTTTGCAGCTCTAGAAGCTCTGCCGCTTTAGGCCTTTGAAAATGGCAAAATGAGGGGGAACCTAAGTGGCTCAGTGGGTTAGAGTCTGACTTTGGCTCAGGTCATGATCTCACGGTTTGTGGGTTTAAGCCCCATTTTGGGCTCTGGGCTGACAGCCCAGAGCCTGGAGCCTGCTTTGGATTCTGTGTCTCCTTCTCACTGTGCCCTTCCCTGCTCATGTGCACTCATGTTCTCTCTCTCTCTCTTGCTCTCTCCCCCTGCCCTGCTCATGCTGTATCTCCTTCTCTCAAAAATAGATAAACATTTTTAAAAAGGCAAAATGAGGTTACAAAGCAGTGTAGTGAGGTGGTCACATGACAGGTTAAATCAGATACCTCGAATTCAGTGTCCCACCTCATTCACATCACATGGAATACATTTAAAAGGTCCAGCCTTTGTCTTCCAGAACCTTTTGGCCCACATGGTTTTATCTCCTGGAACTTCAAGATTTGATTCTGAGTAACGGGGACAGGTAAATGTACTGAGGGAATAAATCAGTATTCCATTTCAGTATTCCCCACCTGAGCCCTCACTTCAGAGCCAATCTGCTTTAAACTGCCTCTTGCCCACAGCTGGGAGTGCTTCTGCATCAGAACTCAGGACTTCCTTGCCTCTTCTACTTGTGCAGAGGCAGCCTTGCCGTGCTATGGGGTGGATGCTCTCAGCAGAAGCCTGTGCTGATGAAGAGTGGTCCACAGAGCCTTGGGGAAGAAAGTAGGGCAGCCTGCTCAGACTCCATTTCCACTGTCCTCATGGATACTTGCTAAAACTCACGGAATAGACTTTCTTTGGCAAGAACTCCTGGTAATGTATTAAAAAAATTCAATACCACATAATTCTTTTTTTAAGGGCAGAAAACAGGCAATAATGATTAGTCTACGTATTCAGAAGAAGTGATATCAGCAAGATGGTGGAATCAAACATTTGCTGCTTGTATCCCCTCCTCAACAACAACTATTTGGAATCTATCCACATCCACTAAAAGTGTCTTTGTGAGAACTTCAAGATCGAGGTAGAAGACTATGACACCCCAGTGTAGTTCAAGAAGAAGGAAAACTGTTTTAGGAGACAGGACTGCACCCAGGCAGCTGAGTCGCCAACCACAGACACAGAAACAACTCCATATCACTGAGGGGTAGGCTACAGGCCTGTTGGGCTTTGGTTCTATCACCAGCACCATATGCCAGGGGATCTAAGTGGAGTCTCTTTCACCTGTGTATCAACTAAAGTAATAGACATAAGCCCTAGTCCTGGCTGTGGACCTTAAAGTGCCCTGTGAACCAGCTCCAGCCATTCTTGACCATGGTCCAGGAGCCCCAGGAGAAAACTGTCTTAGACCATCACTCAGGGGTGAAAGAGCCTTTGTGGAAATCTAGGAGCCCCAAAGAGAAGTTCTAGCACATAGTTAGAGCAAAAAAAAAAAAAATTGATATTGGAAGCACTGAAGAGAGTAAGAGGAACAGTTGACTTTACCTGCATCACCCTACCCCCAAGGTAGCACAGCTCAGGGCTCAGAGAGCCCTTCTAGGCCTGTAATTTCTCCCCATGGGGGAAAGTGAGAGTGTGAATGCCCAGCTTCTCTAGTTGCATGAGGCACAGGCAAAGAGGCTCACTCCTTTCTTGATGAGTCATGAGCTGCCCAACTAGGGGGCCAAAACATACCAAGGTGACATGGATCCTACTAGCCACATCAGGGAGTCTACTGGAAACCATCAGAACAAACAATCGAATTACTGGAGTTCCAGAAGGAGAAGAGAGAGAGAAGAGGACAGAGAACTGTTGAAAGAAATAATGGCAGAGAACTTCCCAAATGTAGGGAGAAATCTGGGTATCTAAGTTCATAAAGCCCAAAGGTCCCCAAATTCAACTTAAAGAGGTATTCTCCAAGGCACAGTACAGTAGTTCCCCCTCACCTTCAGGGGATACTTTCCAAGACCCCCAGTGGATGCCTGAAACTATGGATACTACCCAACCCTATGTATAGACCTTGTTTTTACAATATATACATACTTATGATAAAGCTTAATTTATAAATTAAGCATGAAGATTAATAACTAATGATAAAATAAAACAAGTAGCATAATATACCATAATAAAGATTATGGTCTCTCTTGCTCAAAATATTTTATTTTATTATACTCACCCTTCTTATTGTGATGATGTGAGATGATAAAATGTCTACATGATGAGGTGAGGTGAATTACACAGGCTTTGTGACATAGTGTTAGGGTGCTACTGACCTTCTGATGATATATCAGAAGAAGGATCATGTGCTTGTGGACCACAGTTGAATGTGAATAACTGAAACTGTGGAAAGCCAAACCACAGGCAAGGGGGTCTACTGTTTAATAAAACTGTCAAAGACAAAATCTTAAAAGTAGGAAGAGAGGGGCACCTGGGTGGCTTAGTTGGTTGAGGATCCAACTTCAGCTCAAGTCATGATCTCACGGTTCATGGGTTCAAGCCCCACGTTGGGCTCTGTGCTGACAGCTAGCTCAGAGCCTGAAGCCTGCTTCAGATTCTGTGTCTCCCTCTCTCTCTGACACTCCCCTCCTCACTCTGTCTCTCTCTCAGAAATAAATAAAAATATTTTTAAAAAAAACTATTAAAAAAAAGCAGGAAGAGAAAAGAAGCTTGTTACTTACAAGAAACCCCCACAGAAATAAAGCCAACAGTGATTTCTCAGCATAAACCATACAGGCCAGGAGAGAGTGGGATGATATATTCAAAGTCCTGAAATTTAAACACTGCCAACAAAGAATACTCTAAATGGCAAAGTTGTCTTTCAGAAATGAAGGAGAGATAAAGAACTTCCCAGAGAAACAAAAGCTGAGAATGTTCATCACCACTAGACATCCCTTAAAAGAAATGCTGAAAGGAGTTCTTTAAGCTGAAATAAAAGGACGCTAATTAGTAACATGAAAACGTGAAAATATGCAACATGCTGGTCAAGGTGTGTGTGTGTGTGTGTGTGTGTGTGTGTGTGTACAGTCAAATTCAGAATATTCATGAATGAAAATGCACTTATTACAACCAACCCCTCAGAAATACAAGCAATTATGAGGGAATACTATGAAAAATCATATGCCAACAAATTGGACAACTTAGAAGAAATGGACAAATTCCTCAACACTCACACAACTACCAAAATTCACACGGGAAGAGATAGAAAACCTGAACAAACCCATAACTAGTGAGGAAATCAAATCAGTTATCAAAAATCTCCCAACAAATAAGAGCCCTGGACCTGATGGCTTCCCTGGGGAATTCTACCAGACATTTAAAACAGAATTAATACCCATTCTTCTCAAACTATTCCAAAAAATAGAAATTGAAGGAAAACTTCCAGACTCATTTTATGAAGCCAGCATCACTTTGATTCCCAAGCCAGACAGAGACCCAGCAAAAAAGGAGAACTACAGGCCTCTTTCTTTCTTTCTTTCTTTCTTTCTTTCTTTCTTTCTTTCTTTCTTTCTTTCTTTCCTTCTTTCCTTCTTTCCTTCTTTCCTTCTTT
>NW_024080979.1:1691334-1694866 GCF_003009895.1 Hyaena hyaena
CAGTTAAGTTCCTCCTAATCCTCCTATACGTGCAAACATGATATTTGTCCTTCTCTGTACAGGCCACTATCCTTGATGAATACAGATGCAAAAATCCTCAACAAGATACTTGCAAATTGAATTCAATAGCACATAAAAAGAATTATCCACCAAGATCAAGTGGGATTCATTCCTGGGTTACAGGGCTGGTTCAATATTCGCAAATCAATCAATGTGATACATCACATCAACAAGAGAAAAGATAAAAATCATATGATTCTGTCAATAGATGCAGAAAAAGCATTTGAGAAAATACAGCATCCTTTCTTAATAAAGACTCTCGAGAAAGTCCGGATAGAAGGAACTTACTTAAATATCATAAAAGCCATCTATGAGAAGCCCTCAGCTAACATCATCCTCAATGGGGAAAAACTGAGAGCTTACCCCTGAGATCAGGAACATGACAGGGATGTCCACTCTCACCACTGTTGTTTAACATAGTGCTGGAAGTCCTAGCATCAGCCATCAGACAACAAAAGGAAATAAAAGGCATCAGAATTGGCAAAGAAGAAGTCAAACTTTCACTTTTTTGCAGATGACATGATCCTCTACATAGAAAACCCGACAGACTCCACCAGAAGCCTACTAGAACTGACCCAAGAATTCAGCCAAGTTGCAGGGTACAAAATCAATGTACAGAAATCGGTTGCATTTTCATACACCAACAATGAAGCAACAGAAAGAGAAAGCAAGAAACTGATCCCATTCACAATTGCACTAAAAAAACATACAATACCTAGGAATAGACCTAACCAAAGATATAAGAGATCTGTATGATGAAAACTATAGAAAACTTATGAAGGAAATGGAGGAAGACACAAAGAAATGGAAAAACATTCCATGCTCATGGATAGGAAGAATAAACATAGTTAAGATGTCATTACTACCCAAAGCAATATACACATTCAATGCAATCCCAATCAAAATTGCACCAGCATACTTCTCAAAACTAGAACAAACTATCCTAAAATTTGTATGGAACCACAAAAGACCCCGAATAGCCAAAGTAATATTGAAGAAGAAAACCAAAATGGGAGGCATCACCCTCCCAGACTTTAGCCTCTACTACAAAGCTGTCATCATCAAGACAGTATGGTATTGGCACAAAAACAGACACATAGACCAATGGAACAGAATTGAGAGCTCAGAATTGGACCCAAAAGTGTTCAACCAACTAATCTTTGACAAAGCGGGAAAGAGTATCCAATGGAAAAAGACAGCCTCTTTAACAGACAGTGCTGGGAGAATTGGACAGCACTATGCAGAAGAATGAAACTAGATCATTTTCTCAGGCCATACAGCGAAATAAACTCAAAATGGATAAAGGCCCTGAACATGAGACAGGAAACAATCAAAACCCTAGAGGAGAAAGCAGGAAACAACCTCCTTGACCTCCACCGCAGCAATTTCTTACTTGACACATCCCCAAAGGCAAGGGAATCAAGAGCAAAAATGAACTATTGGGATCTCATCAAGATTAAAAGCTTCTGCATGGCAAAGGAAACAATCCATAAAACTAATAGGCAACTGAGGGAATGGGAAATGATAGTTGCAAATGACATATCAGATAAAGGGGTAGTATCCAAAATCTGTATGGAACTCACCAAACTCCACACCCAAAAAACAAACAATCCAGTGGAGAAGAAATGGGCAGAAGACATGAACAAACACTTCTCCAAAGAGGGCATCCAGATGGCCAACAGACACATGAAACAATGCTCAGCATCCCTCCTCATCAGGGAAATACAAATCAAAACCACACTGAGATACCACCTCACGCCGGTCAGAGTGGCTAAAATGAGGAAATCAGAGGACTCTAGATTCTGGTGAGGATGTGGAGAAATGGGCACCCTCCTACACTGTTGGTGGGAATGTCAACTGGTGCAGCCCCTCTGGAAAACAGTGTGGAGGTTCCTCAGGAAACTAACAATAGAACTCCCCTATGACCCAGCAATAGCACTGCTAGGAATTTACACAAGGGATACAGGAGTGCTGAGGCATAGGGGCACATGTACCCCAATGTTCATAGCAGCACTCTCAACAGTAGCCAAAACATGGAAAGAGCCTAAGTGTCGATCAACCGACGAATGTATCAAGAAGATGTGGTTTATCTATACAATGGAATACTACATGGCAATGAGAAAAAATGAAATGTGGCCATGTGTAGCAACATGGATGGACCTTGAGGGTGTTATGCTGAGCGAAATAAGTCAGGCAGAGACGGGCAAATACCATATGTTTGCACATATAGGAGGATTAGGAGGAACTTAACAGAGGACCGTGTGGGAGAAGAAGGGGGGAAAACAGTGGGGGAGAGGGAGGGAGTCAAGCCATGAGAGACTCTTGAATGCTGAGAACAAACTGAGGACTGATGGGGGCTAGGGGGAGGTGATGGGGGTGATGGGCATGGAGGAGGGCACTTGTTGGATGAGCACTAGGTGTTATATGGAAACCAACTTGACAATAAACTATTTTAAAAAAGAATATTCTAATATGGTGGGGTGTTAACAACTTACCTCTATTATAAAGATTAAAGGACAAAAATATGAAAAAATAACTATAGCTACAATAACTTGTTAATGGATACATAATATAAAAAATAGTAAGTTGTGACATCAAAAAATATAAAAGGGGGGACTAAAACATAAATTTTTTGTATGTGATTGAAATAAGTTGTTATTAGTATAAAATAGCCGGTTATATTTATAAGGTGCTTTATGCAAATTTCATGGTGATCACAAAGCAAAATCCACAGTAGGTACACAAAAGATAAGGAGAATGGAATCAAATCATACCACAGAAAATCATCATGTCACAAAGGCAGACACCGAGAGAGGAAGAAAGAAACATTAGAACTACATTGGGAAACACGGGAACTACACTACTATGTGGGAAAATAATCACTGGATGACATTAATAAGTCCTTACCTATCAATAGTTACTCTGAAGGTAAATGGACTGTTATTCTCCAATCAAAAGACATTGATGAATGAATGGATGAAAAACAGACCCAGTCACATGATGCTTACAAGAGACACTTTAGCTTCAAGGACATATATAGGTTGAAAGTGAAGAAATGGAAAAAATATTCCATCCAAATGGAACCCCTAAAAAATGATTTCAACTCACAAGCTGTAACAAGAGATAAAAGAGGCCATTATAGATAAAGATTTGGTATATATGTGTATGTGTGTTTGTTTGTATACATACATATATATGTGTGTATGTATATACCCACATACACACAATGGAATATTAGCCATCAAAAAGAATGAAATCTTGCCATTTATAACAACATGGATAGAGCTAGAGTGTATAACGCTGAGTGAAATAATTCAGGGAAAGACAAACACCATATGCTATCACTCTTGTGGAATTTAAGAAACAAATGAACAAAGAAAAAGACAAAGAAAAAAATCAGATTCTTTTTTTTAAAAAATTTTTTAAATGTTTTATTTATTTCTAGGAGAGAGAGAGAGAGAGAGAGCGTGAG
>NW_024080979.1:1696227-1749548 GCF_003009895.1 Hyaena hyaena
ATTGGGATCTCATCAAGATTAAAAGCTTCTGCATGGCAAAGGAAACAATCCATAAAACTAATAGGCAACTGAGGGAATGGGAAATGATAGTTGCAAATGACATATCAGATAAAGGGGTAGTATCCAAAATCTGTATGGAACTCACCAAACTCCACACCCAAAAAACAAACAATCCAGTGGAGAAGAAATGGGCAGAAGACATGAACAAACACTTCTCCAAAGAGGGCATCCAGATGGCCAACAGACACATGAAACAATGCTCAGCATCCCTCCTCATCAGGGAAATACAAATCAAAACCACACTGAGATACCACCTCACGCCGGTCAGAGTGGCTAAAATGAGGAAATCAGAGGACTCTAGATTCTGGTGATGATGTGGAGAAATGGGCACCCTCCTACACTGTTGGTGGGAATGTCAACTGGTGCAGCCCCTCTGGAAAACAGTGTGGAGGTTCCTCAGGAAACTAACAATAGAACTCCCCTATGACCCAGCAATAGCACTGCTAGGAATTTACACAAGGGATACAGGAGTGCTGAGGCATAGGGGCACATGTACCCCAATGTTCATAGCAGCACTCTCAACAGTAGCCAAAACATGGAAAGAGCCTAAGTGTCGATCAACCGACGAATGTATCAAGAAGATGTGGTTTATCTATACAATGGAATACTACATGGCAATGAGAAAAAATGAAATGTGGCCATGTGTAGCAACATGGATGGACCTTGAGGGTGTTATGCTGAGCGAAATAAGTCAGGCAGAGACGGGCAAATACCATATGTTTGCACATATAGGAGGATTAGGAGGAACTTAACAGAGGACCGTGTGGGAGAAGAAGGGGGGAAAACAGTGGGGGAGAGGGAGGGAGTCAAGCCATGAGAGACTCTTGAATGCTGAGAACAAACTGAGGACTGATGGGGGATAGGGGGAGGTGATGGGGGTGATGGGCATGGAGGAGGGCACTTGTTGGATGAGCACTAGGTGTTATATGGAAACCAACTTGACAATAAACTATTTTAAAAAAGAATATTCTAATATGGTGGGGTGTTAACAACTTACCTCTATTATAAAGATTAAAGGACAAAAATATGAAAAAATAACTATAGCTACAATAACTTGTTAATGGATACATAATATAAAAAATAGTAAGTTGTGACATCAAAAAATATAAAAGGGGGGACTAAAACATAAATTTTTTGTATGTGATTGAAATAAGTTGTTATTAGTATAAAATAGCCGGTTATATTTATAAGGTGCTTTATGCAAATTTCATGGTGATCACAAAGCAAAATCCACAGTAGGTACACAAAAGATAAGGAGAATGGAATCAAATCATACCACAGAAAATCATCATGTCACAAAGGCAGACACCGAGAGAGGAAGAAAGAAACATTAGAACTACATTGGGAAACACGGGAACTACACTACTATGTGGGAAAATAATCACTGGATGACATTAATAAGTCCTTACCTATCAATAGTTACTCTGAAGGTAAATGGACTGTTATTCTCCAATCAAAAGACATTGATGAATGAATGGATGAAAAACAGACCCAGTCACATGATGCTTACAAGAGACACTTTAGCTTCAAGGACATATATAGGTTGAAAGTGAAGAAATGGAAAAAATATTCCATCCAAATGGAACCCCTAAAAAATGATTTCAACTCACAAGCTGTAACAAGAGATAAAAGAGGCCATTATAGATAAAGATTTGGTATATATGTGTATGTGTGTTTGTTTGTATACATACATATATATGTGTGTATGTATATACCCACATACACACAATGGAATATTAGCCATCAAAAAGAATGAAATCTTGCCATTTATAACAACATGGATAGAGCTAGAGTGTATAACGCTGAGTGAAATAATTCAGGGAAAGACAAACACCATATGCTATCACTCTTGTGGAATTTAAGAAACAAATGAACAAAGAAAAAGACAAAGAAAAAAATCAGATTCTTTTTTTTAAAAAATTTTTTAAATGTTTTATTTATTTCTAGGAGAGAGAGAGAGAGAGAGAGCGTGAGCAGGGGAGGGTCAGAGAGAGAGGGAGTCACAGACTCTGAAACAGGCTCCAGGCTCCGAGCTGGCAGTCAGCACAGAGCCCGACGCGGGGCTCGAACCCACGAACCGCGAGATCATGACCTAAGCGAAAGCCGGACACTTAACCGACTAAGCCACCCAGGCGCCCTGAAAAAAACCAGATTCTTAACTATAGAGAACAAACTCATGGTTACCAGAGGAGAAGTGGGTGAGGGGATGGGTGGAATAAATAAAGGAGGTTAAGAGTAGACTTATTGTGATGAGCACTTAGTAATGCATAGAATTGTTGAATCACTATATTGTATACCTGAAACTAATATAACACTGTATGTTAATTATACTGGAATTTAAATAAATATCTAAATAATAAATGAAAAAATAAAAAACAGAAGGCCATTACATAATGAGAAAGGAGTCAGTTTATCAAGAGGATATAATGATTGTAATATATATATGCACCCAACATCACAGCATCCAAATATAAGCAAACACTAACAGATCTGAAGAGAAAAACAGACAATACAATAATTGTAGGGAACTTGACTGCCCCACCTTAAAACGATGGAGAGATCATCCAGACAGAAAATCAGTAAGAAAACATTGGACTTGAACTTTTTATACCAATGGAACTAACAGACATATATAGAACATTTCATCTAAAAGCAGCAGAATACACATCCTTCTGAAGCACATGCAGAATATTCACAAAAATTGATCCTGTGTTAGGGCACAAAACAAGTTTTAGCATATTTATGATAAAAATAATACCAAATATTTTTTCCAACTATGAATCAGTAATAGGAGAAAAACTGGAAAACTCACAAACATGTGAAAATTAAACAATAAACTCCTGAACAATCAATTGGTCAAACAAGAAATCAAAGGAAAATTAAAAAGGTGCATCTGGATGGTTTAGTTAGTTAAGGGTCCAACATCGGCTTAGGTCATGATCTTACAGTTCGTGAGTTTGGGCTCTTCCACATCAGGCTTTCTGCTGTCAGCACTGAGCCCACTTTGGATCCTCTGTCTCCCTCGCCTCTGCTCCTCCCCCCACCTCTCAAAAATAAACAAAAATTTTAAAAAAGGAAAATAAAAAGTATCTTCAGACAAATTATATTGGAAACAACATACCAAAACATAAGGGAAACATCAAAGGCAGCTACCAGAGGGAAATATATAGGGATAAATGCCTAATCATGAAAAAGAAATGTCTGAAACAACCTAACCTTATACCTCAAAGAACTAGAAAAAGAAGAACTAAGCCAATATTAGTAGAAGAAAGGAAATAACAAAGATCAGAGTAGAAATAAATGCATTAGAAGATAGAAGGACAATAGGAAAGATCAATGAAACTAAGAGCTGTTTTTTTTAACATGAACTTGACAAAACTTTAGCTACACTAAGAAAAATAGAGACAAGATTCAAATAGATAAAATCAGAAATGAAAGAGAAGACATTACAGCTGACATCACATAAATACAAAGGATTATAAGAGACTACTATGAACAACTATGTATCAACAAATTGGATAACCTACAATAAATTCCTAGAAACATACAACCTTCAAGAACTGAATTGTGAAGAAATAGAACAGATCAATAGTAAGGAGATTGAATTAGTAATCAAAAATTTCCCAGCAAACAAAAGTCCACTACCAAATGGTTTCCATAGTGAATTCTACCAAGCATTTAAAGAAGAAGTAATGCCAATCCTCTCAAGCTCTTTCAAAAATCAAAGAAAAGGAAACATTTCCAAATTCATTTTATGAGGCTGGCATTACTCTGATATCAAAACCAGATAAGAAAAAAAAAACTATAGGCCAATATCCCTGATGAATTTGGATGTAACAATCCTCAAGGAATGTTAGCGAACTGATTCAATAGCATAGTAAAGGGCTCATATGCCATGACCAAGGGGGAACTTGGCATGACCTTGTCTTTGGGAATCAAGGATGGTTTAATGTAAGCAAATTAATACCACATTAATAAAACGTAAGATTAAAATCATATGATCATCTCAGCAGATGCAGAAAAAGCATTTTACAAAATACAACAATACTTCATGATAAAATGTTCAATAAATTAAACATAGAAGGCATGTGTCTCAACATAGTAAATACAGGCCATATACGACATACACAGCTAACATCATAACCACTAGTGACAGTTTGAAAACTTTTCCTCTAAGATCAGGAATAAAACTGTTGTTCCTGCTAGTCAATATAGTACAGGAGGTCCTAACCTCAGCAATGAGGCAAGAAAAAAAAAGCATCTAAATTGGAGAGGAGGTAAAACCATGTTTTTTTTTGCAAATGACATAATCTCATACATAGAAAAGCCTAAAGACTCCACCAAAAAATTGTCAGAGTTAATAAATGAATTCCGTAAAGTTGCAGGATATAAAATCGATATATAGAACTCACTTGCATTTATTGTGCTAACAGTGAACTATCAAAAAGAGAAATTAAGAAATGTCATTTATAACTGCATCAAAAATAACACCTAGGAATAGATCTATCCAAGGAGGTGAAAGATCTGTATACTAAAAACTACAGCGCTGACAGAAATTGAAGCAGCAGCATAAAATGCAAAGATATCCTGTGCTCATGGATTAGAAGAATTAATATTTTAAAAATATCCATACTATCCCAAATGATCAATAGATTCAATGCAATCTCCATCAAAATTCCAATGGCATTTTTCACAGAAACAGAACAAATGATCCTAAAATTTTCATGGAACTATAAAAGACCCCAGATCGCCACAGCAATCCTGAGAAACATAAACAAAGCTGCCTTGAGGCATCACACTCCCTGATTTCAAACTATCTTACAAAGCTATAGTAATCAAAGTAGTGTGGTACTGGCATGAAAATAGTCATATAGAATACTGGAACATAATCAACAACCCAGCAATAAACCATTGATTTTGGCAACTGATATTAGACAAGGGAGCCAAGAATACTCAGCGAGAAAAGGATAGCCTCCTCAACAAATGGTGATGAGAGAATTGGGTAATCACATACAGAAGAATGAAATTGTAACTCTGTGTTACACCACTCTCAAAATTAACTCAAGGTGAATTAAAGACTTAAGCACAAGACTTGACACTGGGGAACAAGACCCTTGACATTGGTCTTGGCAGTGATTTTTTTGGATATGACACCAAAAACACAAGCAACAAGAGCAAAAATCAACAAGTAGAATCATATTCTTCTGTGCAGCAAAAGAAGCAATCAATCAACAGAATGAAAAGTAAACCTATGGAATAGGAGGAAATACTTGCAAACCATCATTGATAAGACGTTAATGTCCAAAATACGTAAGGACCCCCTACAACTCAATAGCAAAACAAAAGCAAACACACCCTTTGCAAACCAAACAGTTTGATAAAAAATGGGCAGAGAACTTGAATAGACATTTTCTCAAAAAAGACATTAAAAAGGCCAATAGGTACATGCAGAGATGGTCAACATTACTAATCATCAAGGAAATGCAAACAAAACCACATATCACTTCGTACCTGTTTGAATAGCCATCCTCAAAATTCAAGAGATTATAAGTGTTGGTGAGGATATAAATGAAAAGGAATCCTTTTGCACTGTTAGTGGGAATGCAAAATTAGTACAACCTCTATGGAAAACAGTATGGATGTTCCTTAGAATATGGAAAATTGAACTACCATATTATTCATCAATCCCACTTCTGGTTATATAGCTAAAGGAAGTGAAATAGGTATCTTGAAGAGATATCTGCACCCATGTTCACTGAAGAATTATTCACAATAGACAAGATGTGAAAAAAAAACCTAAGTGTCAACGTGTGGATAAATGGATAAAGAAGATGTGATGTGATTATTCAACCACAAGAAAGGAAATTCTGTTGTTTGCAACAATATGGATGGACCTTGAAGGCATTATGCTAGGTGAAATAAGTCATACAGAAAAGACAAATATTGTATGAGCTCACTTATATATGAAATCTTAAAAACCCAAAAAGCTGAATTTATAGACACAGAGAGAAGAATGATTGTTCCAGAGGCTGAGTAGTGGGGGAAATGGACAGATGTTGGTCAAAGTTCTGTTTTAAGATGAGTAAGTTCAGAGGCTTCTGGGTGGCTCAGTCAGTTCAGTGTCCGACTCTTGATTTTGGCTCACGTCAGATCTCACAGTTCGTGGGTTCGAGCCCCATGTTGGGCTCTGTGCTGATAGTGTGGAGCCTGCTTGGGATTGCCTCTCTCTCTGCCCTTCCCCTGCTCGTACACTCTCTCTCAAAATAAATAAACAAACTTAAAAAATAAAATGAATAAATTCTGGAGATCCAATGTAAAGCATGGTAACAACAGTTAACAGTCCTGTATTATACACTTCAAAGTTGCTAAGAGATAGATAATAACTGTTCTCACCCTCCCACCACCAAAGATAATTATGTGAAGTGATAGAAGTGTCAACTAAACCTATTTTGGAAACCATTTTACAATAGATATGTGTATCAAGTCATTGCATTGTACACCTTAAACTTATACAGTGTTATATGTCAATTATATCTCAATAAAACTGGGGAAAAATCGGATAAAGATGAGTCTCACTGTGTTGATGCTTTGAAGGTTCCATCTTGTAACTCAGCACTACAAAGGCTAATGTTGTGAAGAAAGCACCTGGGAGGTGTTTGAAGTTCCCAGAGGAAGGGGAAATGCAGTCAAGTTAAAGTGGGGAAACCTTGGGGGTGTCTCTCTAGGCTCCTGTTTAAGATCAAATCCTGAAAATGCTTAAAATCAGTGTCAGGACAAACTGGTTGAGAAGCTAACTGTGTTTGCAGGGGGTGCACTCCAAAGCAATGGGAGGCATTTCCTTTTCCTCTGGAGAGGATGTAGCAGGATCTTACTGCACAGAGGTCTCCGCTTCTTTTGCCTAACAGTGAGTTAAGGTGTTTCCCTAAGTTGGTGCTCACTGAGATGACCCAGAGTCAGGTAAACTGCCAGACTAGGGAGAGAAATAGTTTTTGGGAGCACATTGTTGCTGCGTGGCCCTGAGTGGGAGCCTTGGCAAAGATCCCCGGAAACACCAGTTCATCTGTCTCATGATTTTGTCAAGGACCTCAGCCTGGCTTGGGACCCCAGCCACCATCATCTCTGCTACTGATTTGCTAGTGCATGGTTGGCTTATGAAAATGTATCCTGAGCAGCTCACATTTCTTTGAGTGTCTTCCTTTTCCTAATCAAAACCCAAAGAAGCATTTCAGTTTCTCAGATGCGGAGCAGAGGCACTGACACTTTAATCCACATCCGTAGTACGTTATTAGCACTTTCCTCACCCTTTCATTCATTTGCTTCTTTTGCAGAAAAAGCCACCTGTACGGTTTTTTCACTGAGAATGATAAATGGGCTTGGCGTTTCCCGCTCTCATTTTTTGCATGGTCTCTGAATGCACTTGCATTTTCCAATTTTCAGCCATAACATGTCCAGATGTGTATGACTGAGAAGGTGCAAACATCCCAATAAGCCCAATTTTCCTGCAGAGAATTCTGCAATATTATAAACATGTAGTCCAAATTGTAAAGCGCACAAGGAAATGGGACAGAGATAGCTTTCTGTCTCATTAAAAAAGGTCACCATCAGCTCAATTTGGGCATTGTGTTGGTCCTAGCTCTTCTGTCCTAGGCCTGGTGACAGTGGGGACCACTGTGGCCACTGACACTTCCCTACAGCCACGTCTGTCTCAGTGTAATTTTTGAAACTGATTGTCCCTTGACAAATCGTCCATGTGCCTTTAAAAATACAGGCTGCAGTAGCAGATTTGTAAAGATGGTGTGGCATCTCTGTTAAAGTTAAGCTAATATCAACAAGCTCCAGTATAAAAGAACTGGAATCCTGAGTGGTCATGATTACTTCTGAGCAAAGGACTTCCCTGTGAGCAGCATTTAAAGTGATTAATTTGGCTGCTGTGACTTGGGGTATTAGAGCTGAAGGACATATACTTCATATTACAGAAGTGATATAACCATTGCTTTTTATGAGAGAAGAAGAAAAAGGCACAGGCTTCCTATTGCAAATTTTTTTTTTCTGCTGGGATACTGAGAAATCACTTAGAAGCAAGGTCAGAGTTTTTTGTGTGTAATCACATTGGAAGCTCCTGTGCAAGGCAGAATGTAAGGAGTTGAGAGCGCAGGGTTATTGCCTTCCCTCCCCCAGATCCAAGTGGACAAGAAGAATACATTCTTTTGGAGGCAGATAAAGGGCACCAAAGATGTTGGCATAAACTGAACTGTGGTGAGAGCCATGGTAGAGTCCTAGTGGTACTATGTTAATTGTGATGGTTGTCAATAGGGACCATCTGTTTTAGAATTATTATCAGAAATGCAGGCACATTCCCTATCATTCATGTGATTTACTACTTTCTTAGCAGAATCAAGATGAAAAATTTTTCAGTTGCATTTACAGGGATCAAATTAAGCTGGTATTAAATCCAGTTAGTAATGCTGGGAATGGTTTGGGCTTTGCCTAATGCTTGAAGGGACGTAAAATAAACATTGTGAATACCGACAGGGGGTCATGATCTATTTTCTCATAAAGTCCTACGTAGCTATGAATTGTACAGGCAATTTCTTTTAGGTAGCAGACATATGATGAGAGAAGAGAATCTCACGGTTGGGGATGGCATTACCAGATTTTAAAGGGGGAAGAAGCTTAAAAATGATGAACTCTCAAAGATGAACTCTCAAAGATCTTGAGTTTGTATAGAAACTCTCCCCCCCCCCCCTTTTTTTAGCATTTGAGAGAGGAGGAAAAATTTACTAAAACAACAGATTCCCAAGCCCAACCCACATAAAATAAACACGTTATAGGAAAAGTGAAATATCTTCTGCTTCGCTGGCTTTGCTCCAGATTTCCCTCTCTGAGTCCTTGTGAACATCTGAAATTCAAGTTATTGATTATTTTACTCATAAACTTGAGTCCATAATGCTATGCTCACCCCAAGGTCAAGTACAAAAGAATCTCAGTAGAGTAAAGCATAAAACTGAAAGTGCAATGCCTGGGATTAAAAAAAATCAAGAAGGCAGATATTTAAAGATGAAATGCTATTGGGCTGCCCAGGTCAGCTGCTTTAGGCAGGCAAGGAATTCCACAAGCAAGGCAAGACATTAGGGAGAACTTCCTGGCCCTGTCAGTTGTAACAGGTTTGATAGATTGCCCAGAGGGTGGTGGAAAGGCTTGCCTTGAAATCAACAGAAGATAAAACAGAATGGGAAAATGAACCACCATATTCCTTGGGGAGTTCAGGCACACTCATCCCAAAATGCTGTGAAATCAGCCAGATGACCCCCTGCTGGCTAAAGAAGCCCTCCCTTCTCCTGTTTTCTCCTCACTTCTGCTTCCTTAAGTTTCTTAAAGAACTTTCTTTCTTTTTTTTTTTAAATATTTTTATTTATTTCTAGGAGAGAGAGAGAGAGACAGTGTGAGCAGGGGAGGGTCAGAGAGAGAGGGAGATACAGACTCTGAAACAGGCTCCAGGCTCCGAGCTGGCAGTCAGCACAGAACCCAACGCGGGGCTCGAACCCACGAACCGCGAGATCATGACCTAAGCAAAAGTCGGACGCTTAACCGACTAAGCCACCCAGGCGCCCCTCTTAGAGAACTTTCTGTGATGCTGGAAACGTTCTAGACCTGCGCTGTCCAATACATTGGCTACTATTCATCATGTGAACTGTAGCTAATACAACTGAAGAAATGAATTTTGATTAACTTTAATTTACATAGCCAGCACGGTCTAAGTGCTTAGTGTTGGAATAGCATTTCAATTAAATACTTTGATATAAAGTAAAAAATGGGAGGATTTCAAAAGGACAGCTGATGATATAGTGTGATGGAGGGGCTGTTCGCAGCAGGTGATGGTACGGCTGAGGGGGTTTCATATGGGATAAGGATGAACTAAGGCACTGTCTAGGGAGGAAGTTTCTATACCTAAAACTGTCCATCAGCCAGTCAGGAAAGGCCTCGGAGTTTCTGTAGGATGTGAAGCCCTTGGGGCTGTGTAATAAAACACAGGCATAATTTTGTTCCTCAGTTTTGTTCCCAGTCTAATGGAGAGAGAGGTACAAGAGCAAAGAATATACTATTGACCTAAACACAAGCAAATAAGTATCTCAAAAGATTGGGCAAAGGATGGATTCCAGAGACTGTGTTGGAAAGTAGGTTGTTTAAAAAAAGTAGCATTTAATGAGAAAGCTTCCTAACTTCCTAGGGAGTAAGAAAGCTGTGCTTTTTCTGACTTGGGGTTGAGCTGGGTCAAGACAAAGATTAGACAAGGTGAAACAAGTGAAGAGGGAAAGGGGAGGCATGTGAAGGTTATGAGGTAAGGCTAAAACATCAGAGCCTTTACTCAGCACATCAGTATTGAATACGTGGCACTGCAGAGTATCAGTCGTGCACACAAATTATTAGATAGGGTTCTTTCCTCAGGGAAATTATAAGAAAGACAAACAATACAGCCCTAAATAGACAGAGATAAACAGCAGTACTAAGCAATACTATGTGAAGTGCATAGGGAGGTAGAATGGGGGAGCTCCTAACTTCAGAGCAGGGAGAAGCCCTTGAGGCTTGGGGTGGCCAGGCCACAGTCTGACTGGGTGGAAAGTGGATGAGGGAGGAGGAGGAGAAGTTGGAGGGGAACTGCAGAAAGATTGGGCAAGCTAACTGTTCAGAAGTTAAGGTGGTCATTGCCAGAGGTGTGTGCTTGACCCAGATAGAGGACTCTGGAAGGCCAGAAGACAGAGAGTTAATAAGGCAGGTTTGGAAAGTGAATTTTCTTAAAAAAAATGTAGTGGGGTTAAAAAGCCAGAGAATGGGAGGCTCCAGATAGAGGTGATAATAGGAACAAGATGGGATGTTTCCACATGGGGCAAAGGCTGCTTAGGCCTGAGCCTTCTGCCATGTTGGGTGTCCTGAAAATGATATGCTCAGCTCCGACAGCCTCTGTCTGCCTTTGAAAGCAACATCTGAAGTTCATTTTATACGTAAGTTACCACCCAGACCAGTGCAGAAATTTCAGACGGGGGCTTAAGAGATTAAATCCAACATCCCTTTTATGCAACAGCTCATAGTAATTGAAAGAAGGATTCTGAAACCATGGTTACCACAGAGGACTAAAATTAAGATCAAAGGTGATGATTTCAAATCCAAGGAAATAGAATAGGTTCAAGCTACAGCTCGCATTTATGCTTTGTATAGACTATCTGATTATCTTTGGCAAATGCATCCTTTTATGAAGCAACCTCGGGAGACAGCATAGTGATTCACACAGCCCTGAACCTTCATACAGATCCTGAAATGCGGGGTAGCAGGATGGAATCCTGCTACGCTGAAAGGAAACTAGGTTTGTAACAGGTATGAGAATTTTAGACACAGTTCTTACCCAAGCTGCAGAGTCTTGTGGTCCATGGTGGGCTTAGGTGGGGAAAAGCTTGGAGTCTACTAGCAAAGATGGTTGTAAAAAACGTTTTTCCAGGAACACTTAAGAATAAAGATGTTCCTATAGGGCTCAGTTCTTCAAGTTGTTCTTTTAGGCAGAGATCTTTAGCTCCTACTCAATGAGGCTCAAGACTATTGTAGAATGTCCCAGAATAGGTGGGGTGCCTGAGTGGCTCAGTGGGTTAAATCTCTTACTCTTGATTTCAGCTAAGGTTATGACCTCATGGTTGTGAGATCAAGCCCTGCATCTATCTCCATGCTGACAGTGCAGAGCCTGTTTGGGATTCTCAATCTCCCTCTCCCCTGGTCACTCACACACAGGGGTGCTCTCTCTCACAAAGTAAACATTAAAAAAAAAAAAAAAAGAATGTCCCAGGGCACTCTGGGTGGCTCAGTCAGTTAAGCATCCAACTTTGGCTCAGGTCATGATCTTGCAGCCCCCATGAGTTCAAGCCCCACGTCGGGCTCTGTGCTTATAGCTCAGAGCCTAGAGCCTACTTCAGATTCTGTGTCTCCCTCTCTCTCTGTCCCTCTCTCACTTGCACTCTGTCTCTCAAAAATAAATAAACATAAAAAAAAAAAAAGGAATGTCCCGGGACAGGTAACAGGGAGTACACCATGGGGCTAATTCCCCTCATTGGAAAGGGGGTGCTGGCCTATATAGAATATTGAGGTCAGCTATGAGGAAGGGTTTGGCCTCTCCATTCTGAATGGACAGAGCAGTTTTAGGCATAAATCCATCATTCTTCAAAGAGGGCGGCACATTTTCAGTACTGTAAGTTTCGTGGGAGGCCATTCTCACTGCTGAGCCTCTTTGCCCCAGTAGTGCTATGAGGTAGTGTGGCACTTTTCCTACATCCTCTAATCATCGTACCTGCAGTCTGCCAAGAGGTGATCTCTCATTGTGTCAGAAACCAAGAGAGAGTCTAGAGTGTGAGACCCTGTGGGTGGGAGGAAGGGACAGAGTTGAGTGCAAAGGCCTGTCTGAGATGGGGCGGCATTGGGGAAGGGCTCTGAACAGAAGGAGTGAAAGGTAGAACTGGAAGAATTCCTGTTCCCTTTGGATACATTATTATAATTAGAATTTTAAAATGTCCAGATTTAGGTCCTCCAATATCTACTACTCAAGAAGTCTCTTTAGCTTAACATTAGCTCTTAATGTTTTGTGGTGAAGTAGAGCACGCATTCAGACAAGTGCAGAAAATACAAATGCGGTCTAACAATTATAAAATGAACACCGATGTAACCACCACTGAGGTCAAGAAACGACATTGAGAGGATCCTGGAAACCCCATGTGTCTCTCCCCAATCACATGCCAACCCCTTTCCTTGGGAGTAACACTATTCTGACATTGATGATGATCACTTCCCTACTTTTCTTTATTGGGTTATCAGTTCTGTACACATCTCAACAAAATTTCGAGTCCAATTTTCACTTTAATTAAAAAATTTTTTTAAATGTTTATTCATTTTTGGTAAAGAGAGACAGTGTGTGAGTGGGGGAGGGGCAGAGAGAGGGAGAGACAGAATCAGAAGCAGGGTCTAGGCTCTGAGCTGTCAGCACAGAGCTCGATGCAGGGCTTGAACTCGCAAACCACGAGATCATGACCTGAGCCAAAGTCGGACACTTAACCAACTGAGCCACACAGGTGCCCCCCCAAGTCCAATTTTCGATTTTAGAATAATACTGCATGTATTCCTTCATATTTTCCTTCTTTTATTCAACATTATGCATTTTAAGCCTTATCCATGTTGATGTGGGTAGCTGTGGTTTTGAAATTTCCATTGCTATATAGTATACCACTGCATGAATATACCAATTTATTCATGCATTCTATCAGGGAGGGCCATTTGGGTTATCGCCCTTTCTTTTTTGAGATCCTGCTTTCTCAGCAGCTGCTGGCTCTGTGTCAGCCGTGGTCATGCCAAAAAAAATAATTGAAGTTCTGACAGAGACTTTCTAGATTGTCATGAAGATCAGTTACTGAGAAAGTGTTACCGGCCACTTTCCAAGTAAGAGCAAATACGAGAGAAGGTTCATGGTGGTTCAGAGGCTGGGAGAAGCCTGAGTCTCCATAGTGGCCACTTTTGAATTTTAACCTGCTGCAATTTTGTCAGTATTAGAGAAATAATTATTGCATTCAAGTTAACAAATTGTCAAATAATATTCTAAACCTTTATTGTTTGTGGCATGTTTTAATTCTGCAGACTTACCAGCCAAACTCTTCATTGCTGTGTACCTTCTCTAGAATAGTTTTCTCTCTTTTTATTTTTTTAAAAAATTATTTTAATGTTTTATTTATTTCTAGGAGAGAGAGAGAGAGAGAGACAGCATGAGCAGGGGAGGGTCAGAGAGAGAGGGAGTCACAGACTGAAATAGGCTCCAGGCTCTGGGCCGGCAGTCAGCACAGAGCCCGACGCGGGGCTCGAACCCACAAACCATGAGATCATGACCTAAGCGAAAGTCGGACGCTCAACTGACTAAGCCACCCAGGCGCTCCAGTTTTCTCTCTTTTTAAATACATGTTTGTTTTTTTGATAGAGAGAAATGCGTGAGTGGGGGAGGGGCAGCGAGAGAGGGAGAGAGAGAATCCCAAGCAGGCTACACACTGTCAGCACAGACCCCCATGCAGGGCTCAGTCTCACACACTGTGAGATCCTAAGCCCAAATCAAGGGTCGGACGCTTAACAAACTGAGCCACCCCGGCGCCCTAGAAAAGTTATCTCTTAGGATGATATAATCAGCTAGTAGGTAGGTGACAGCAATAAATGTCTTCATGTTATTTCAGGTTGAGCCTTCAAAATGAGAATGAACTAAAAGTGGAAAGAACTTTAATATATGCATTCATTTATGCTAGCATTGACAAAGACTAATGCTTAGCATCAGTGTGGCATCTGTCATAATAATAATGATAATTGCTAATGATTATAACAACTACAGCAACAACATGCTGTCATCCAGATATAAAGTGATGCCACAAATCCAAAGTTAGTAGACTATGTTTTTTAGTCTTTCCCCCCCTCAAGTTTGCAGATATATGCTCAACCATCCTTACTCTCCTAACTGACCTCCATCAAAAGTCTGACCTTAGGCAAGCTGCCTTGATCACATTCATTCTGACTCTGACTTCAAGCTGGAGACATTTCTCCTGGGCCCACCTGATAGGAGATACATTGGAAGGAAAGGATAGAGCAATAATTTTAGCTGCCGGTTTATTTTGACATGTACAGTGACAACAGTCATAAAATGTGTCTTAATTAAATACTGTAAAGCAACTGGAAAAAAAAACAGCTTCCTAAATTGTTTCACTGGTGGGAAAAGTCTTTGGTCAAGAATTTCACCTCAAGGTTAGACACATATGTCTGCTGCCTACTTGATATCTTCACTTAGATATATTATCACTAACTCCAACCTCAGTATGTCCCCAAACTGGAATGATCAAGAGTCTGGTATGTCAGGTGTAGCCTCAGTTTATGTTGTTGTCCTAATAGCACCCATCATGCTTCCTTCTATTTTCAAATGTTTGTCTAGACAATAAATGATATGGTCATCCTACCAAAAACAACTCATGTTCTTTCTTCTCCAACTTCCTCTTGTGTCTCTACCTGACTATTCTGCTATTCTACTGATGTTCCCTTTCTCAGTTATAGGCACAATCATTCTTCCTGAGGCTCAAAGTGGAGAAGAATGACCCTCTCTCACAGAATCTTGTGAAACCTCTTCCAAACGAGTACTTCTCCATCTCCCTGCCACTGTACTTGTCCATACATCATCATCTCTTGCCTGGGCTATTCCATGAAGCTTCCTCACTGGCCCTCCTACCTCTACAACTTGATTTCCACCCTTTGAACCATAAGTATGATCATGTCAAACTTTGTGTAAATCTCTACAATGACTTCTCATTGCCCTTGGATGAAGTCCAGGGTTCACAGGGCCCACCATAGCTAGCTCCCTGGCTGCTCCTTCTAGCATTCCACATGTTATCCTTTACCCTCCAGGCATTCAGAACCTCAGCTCCATGCCCTGTCCCTCTGTCCTTGCATATACACTTTTGGTCTGTGGTGCTCCTTCTCTTCACCTGATTGTTGCTTCCTCCAGGAAGCCTTCTCTGGCCCTTCTAAACTAGATTCAGTGCTCATGCTAGGAATAGCCTGCATCTTTCCTAGTGGAGCACTTACCACAATTTATTCTAATTGCTTTCTTATAGACTCAGAGTGGCTCTGAATGGTTCAGAACTACGTTCATTTTGCTCATCATTGCATCTCCAGTGCCTGGCTCAGCGCACACAGCACATTGTTGTGCTCAGAAGTCCTCAGTGAAATTACTAACATTCAAATCCAAGGTGTCTGAGCCACAGTAGAATGAACTTCCTTTGTGTTGTTTGGGTCAGACTCTTCTCTTACCTTTCATAGTGAGCTCCTTAAGCTATTTATTACTATGTATATGTGTATGTACATGTATATAAAATAGGATTTACATGTTATATGGCATAAGATTATAGGAAGTACTATTGATCAGTAATTCAAAATTAAAAGTAATATATTTTAAGAAGAAATGTATCAAGAACTAGAGACCACAGTTGACCTTGGATCAAGGACTTTGGAATTTTTCCTAATAGAAAATCTGTCCTTGTGTCCAAGCTCAGCCCCTCAAAGGCAGATGTGGATGGTTCCTCTGGTACCCATGGCAACTTTCACTAATCTGCTCTCCTAAGTATAAAATGGAAAGAACTCACATTTTGTTCACTCTTTCCAGCACACGTCCTAAGAAAAGAAACTGAAGGCATATGTACCTCTTCTGCCTGTCTCCGGAAACTGACATTTAGGAAAAAAGATGTTAAATGATTTATAAACTTCTGGAGAGCCCTAGACTGAGAGACCTGCACTTTACCTTTTATCTTTTAATATTCCCCCCACAGCTTTATTGAGATATAACTGATGTATAACACTGCGTAAGTGTAAGGTATGTGCTGATTTTGATGTACTTATATACTGCAAAATGATTACCACCTTAGGTTAGCTAATACCTCTATTGCATCACCTAATTACTATTTCTTTTCTGTGGTGAGAGCATTTAAAATCTACTCTCTTGACAAAACCCAAGTATGCAAGTATTTCAAGTATAACACATTATTTAAACATTTTTAAATTTTATTTTTATTTTTTATTTTTAAAATTTTTTAATGTTTTTTAAAATTTATTTCTGAGAGAGAGAGAGAGAGAGAGAGTGAGCAAGCAGGGGAAGGTCAGAGAGAGAGGGAGACACAAAATCTGAAGCAGGCTCCAGGCTCTGAGCTAGCTGTCAGCAGAGCTTGATGTGGGGCTTGAACCCATGAACCATGAGATCATGACGTGAGCCAAAGTCGGACACTTAACCAACTGAGCCACCCAGGCACCCACAAATATAATACATTATTAACTACAATCACCAAGCTGTACATTGTATCCCCAGAACTTATTTGTCATATAAACTGGGAGTTGTGCCCTTTGATCAACATCTCCCCATTCTCCCACCCCCAGCCCCTGGCAACTGCCATTCTACTCTGTTTCTAGGAGTTCACCTTTCTTAGATTCCACATGTAAGTGATGTTTTCATCTTTCTCCAAGACCTACATTTTATTTTTATTTTTTTATTTGGAGAGAGAAAGAGCCTGATATAGGACTCGAACCCACGACCCTGGGATCACGACCTGAGCCAAAATCAAGAGTCGGATGCTCAACCAACAGAGCCACCCATGCATCCCCAAGACCTACATCTTAGATTTGGTCTGAAACTCTTGGCAAGGTGATCCAAAACCTACAGGGTTTGTGTGAGAGGACAGCAAATGACCAAATGGTGATTAATGAAATCAGTGTCTTGCTGTGGGGATTACCCTAAAGTCAAGAGACATTCCTAATGACAAAGCTGTTGCTATTCACCCGTTTTTAAGATGTGCTGGCCTTACTATCTAATAAATATTGCCTTGTTGCATGTATAATTACCACAAGTTGATTAAATCAGCCATTGGTAGAACAAAAGGAATGAATATTTATCTCTCAATACACAGACTCCTGTTACCCAGAGCTTTAGCCTTGAGCTGCTGTTTTCTCCAAGCTCTTCTGCTCCAGTTCTAGAGTATTTTACCACACTGTGGAAGGAGTACAGGCTTTTGAGTCATTTAGGCTCCCAAATACTTATTATAAGCACCTATTATGTACCTGTCCCCATTCCAGGATCCTAAGCAGGGCAGTCACAGAGACATAGGTTCAAATCTTGGCTCTGCCACTTCCTATCTGGATGATCTTGGGCCAGCCAGACACTTGTGAGGTGGGTGGCACTTTCAAAAATGGGAACAACAATGCTTCCTGCTGGAAGCAGGGTCTGGTGGGATCAATTGGAATAATGAATACAAAGTAGGTGTCGCACCGTGTTTTGAATATCTAGCAGTGCTGGATACATAGTACCATTTACAATAACCTGGGAACTCCAGCCTCTCCAGGAAGAGGGCACAATTTGCTGCCGTATGTCTCCTCATCTTTGTCTGAGAAAGAATGTGGCCGAAGGGGGAGAAGAGTAGCCAGAGAGAGCACTTAAATCATAGGCACAGCCCTTGTGTGCACATATCATACCACTTTTCCCTTCTTCTGCTTGGATGGAGGCTAGTGCTGGGAAATGAGGCAGAGCTCCAAACTATCTGACCACAAATAAATACTTCTGGTGAACCAAGGGGACCAGGAACTGGGATTTATTCTCAAGTGTATCCACTTGTGATGAAATACCAGTGCCCCACCAATGTGTTCAGTAAGAACAGACATTAAGAAGATTCAGTAATGAGTCTGCTTTATACTCTTTGGGTGGGATAGGGGTTGGGGGGAGTACAAGAAAAAGATAAACATCTTGCTGAGATTGTTTATAATGTTGTATTCCATAGAGAGGCACCAGGCTCAGCAGATTCACGAGCTTTTTCTCTTGCTTCTTTTACCCTTTCTTCCTCTGCTGCTTCACCGGCATCATCATGCTTATCCTCAGCAGTGGCAGTAGTGAGAGAAACACCATTACCTTTCACTGAGAACTTGTTCTGGGACAAGCATTGAGCTAAATAAGTCCTTCACAAGAGTTTGAGAAGCCTGTGTCTCCCTTGCCATAAGGCAGTTTTGTAGAAGGTTTTGAGGTGGAAATAAAAATTCAGGAGTTGAAATCTGTATCTGTTTTCTAGGGCTGCTGTAACAAAGTACCACTGACTGAGTGGCCTAGGTCTCAGAGTTCTGGAGGTTAAAAGTCTAGGATCAAGGTGGTGGGCAGGGCTGTTTCCTTCCAAGGGCCATGAGGAAGAACGTGTCTCTGGCTTCTTTCCTCTGGAGGCGTGCTGGCCATCTCTGGTGTTCCTGGGCTTGTAGAAGCATTACCCTGATCTCCGTCTTCACCTTTATATGGCCTTCTCCCTGTGTGTCTGTCATGTATCCAAACTTCCCTATTTATAAGGACACAGTCACATTGGATTAGGAGCTAATCTGTGACTGCATTTTAACCTTATTACCTTTGTAAAGACTGTACTTTTTGGGCACCTGGGTGGCTTAGTTGGTTAAGTGTCCAACTTCGGCTCAAATCATGATCTCATGGTTCATGAGTTCGAGCACTGCATTGGGCTCTGCGCTGATGGCTCAGAGTCTGGAGCCTGCTTTGGATTCTGTGCCTTCCTCTCTCTCTGACCCTCCACCACTTGTGCATGCTCTTTCTCTCAAAAAAAAAAAAAAAAATTAAAAAAAAGATGGTACTTTCAAATATGGTCACATTCTAAGGTAGTGGGGGTTAGGACTCCAAAATGTCTTTTTTGGCAGGGGAGACACAATTCACCTCACAACAGGGTCACAGACAGAAATGAAGTTATTAGGAAGAACACGTAGGAGGAGGAGGAGATTGAGAAAAGAAGAGAACTTGCAAAGGTAGTGTTCAATGCCTGAGGGCATGGTGAATAAAATGAGGCCACTGGCTTTGGCAGTTATGAGGGTGAAGGTAGAGGCCTGATCTCAGGCATGGCCCATGGCACAACTTTGTTGGGGACCCTTTCCTCATTAAAGGGCCTAGCCCTACAGGAGCTTGATAAATATATTGTTCACAACAGAATGAAGGCAGAAGGACCCTGTGTAGTAACAAATAATTACTTTTCATTCCAGAAGGTGTCGAGAGAATTTAATCACTGTGGTTTGTTTTTCATGTTGAAAACATTCAGATGATGTTCAGATCAAAGAACACAAAAGACAAACATCCTAAAGAGATCTTAAGTGGTCTTCCTTTTAGTATACACTCCAGAGAAAATGTTCACAGTCACGGAGAGAGCATGAACCAGTGCTGGAAAGAGAGTTTTGATGCTTTGGTTCCCTGAATCCAGAACTTGTACTTTTATTAAAAGCAACTTTGGGGTCACACAATCCCTTTATTGGTTTAGGAAAAGCTTCAGAGACCAAGAACCATTAGAAGATTCTTGGGATAAACTATCGCAGAAAAATTCCCCCTAACAGAATGGGTTTTATCTTGAATTAATAATTCAAAAGATGTAACATGTCTCTAAACAGTCTATGAATAACTCAGTCCTGAACAAATTGAAACTTAAGTATGAGTGAATCATTATGCTTTGTACCATATCGCAGAAGAACTCTAGGAAAAAAAGGCACAGTGAAGCAAATGCTTAGCATCTTCAAGCGGTTATTATCCAAATGACCCAAACATTAATTAGAAAAAAAGCGGTGAGCTCCCCCCGGTCCTGTTCTTCATCTGAAAGCTCGCATATAGCAACAGCCAGGCGGTTTCTTTACCCAGGAATGCTGTAATTCCTGCACTGTCAGTATTACACATTCTAACATAGCCTACGGCAGATTTAATTACCCGCAAATGAGCCACCTGTCGCCTTTTTAGTGCTTAATCGTGAACTGTACCATGGGTTCCTGTGCAATGAGATTCAAATACCATACTGAGTTGCAGAGTCACAGAATCCACAGAAGAATAGAGCTCAGCTTTCAGACGAGGAAATGTGGCTACAGTAAACCCTGAAGCCTAAGGGATCGAGTCTGAAAACTGGATTGGGCAGAGAGGAGAGGTGTAAGCAGAAAGGGGATTTGGGGTCAGTCTCAAAGGCCCCATAAGAAAGAGGAAATATGACTCTCCATGGAGAATTATGGTTCTCTGAAGAGCTGAGAGACCCTAGACCCAGACTGAAGGAAAGGCTTTGTGCTTTGGGGACCAGAAGCTTTTGTGCAGCACTGTGAATCCTCCTTCAGTGCAACTGTGGTCTGGGCTCTGTGAGACTGCAGCTGTGCGTCCTGAAAAGCATTACAGAGAAGAGGAGGAAGGAACTGAAGACATAATGAGGGCTGGGGTGAGGCCATGTAGGTCAACTCTGGCCATTCATGGTGACTCCAGATAGGAGAGGACTTCAAAAACAGTAACAGGTGACAATTGTTCACATCATCACAGGCAGTCTTGCCGTCAGTGAGAATGACATTTTGAGTCATTTCTCTCTCAAGGAGCAGTTATTTTGGGGTCCAAAATGCTTCCTTACCCTTCAAGTCTGCACTGTCACCTTATGTGTGGAGCTGACTTCTGTACAGAACTTAAGGGATGCCAGAAGAGGCCCAGATATTATCAATGAAAAATGTCACCAAAAGTCCTTTCCTTTGAGTTAAAACCTGAGGAATCTGTGATAATTGGCTCAGTCAGATGCTCTCTCTGAACAGTAAAATGAGGTTAGTGCCCAGGTAAAGGGGCACCCAGAGAAGGGGACTGCATGGGAGACTCTTAAATATAGAGAACTGAGGGTTGCTGGGTGTTGGGTGGGGGGATGGGCTAAATGGGTGATGGGCATTAAGGAAGGCACTTGGTGGGATGAACACTGGGTGTTATATGTAAGCGATGAATCACTAAATTCTACTCCTGAAATCATTATTTCACTGTCTGTTAACTAACTTGGATTTAAATAAAATTTAAAAATTAAAAAAAAAAGAGGGGAGTGAATAAGGAGCAGAGAATACTAGGCCTTTCTCAGGGTATATAAGCTTCACTGTTTAAGACTGGCATTGAGTTCTGGGTAGGAGAGATCAAGAAGATCTGGGAGAGATTCTGAAAGAACATGTGGGAAGAAAAAGGAAGCCATTGGTTGTTTATTGTTGCATAGCAACATTACCACAAACTCAGTGGCTTAAAATAGGACACATTTATTATCTAACTTCTATTTCCTCTGTCTCAGTATCTCTCACAAAACTGCAATCAAAGTGTTGGTGGGAGCTGAAGTCTCATCTGAAAGCCTGCCTGGGGAAGGATACACTTCTAAACTCATGTGGTTGTTAGAATACAGTGCTTGAGAGCTATAGGACTGAGGGTTTCAGTTCTTTTTTTTTTTTAAATTAAAAAAATTTTTTTAATGTTTTTATTTATTTCTAGGAGAGAGAGAGAGACAGTGTGAGCAGGGGAGGGTCAGAGACAGAGGGAGTCACAGACCGAAACAGGCTCCAGGCTCTGAGCTGGCTGTCAGCACAGAGCCCGACGCGGGGCTCGAACCCACAAACCGCGAGATCATGACCTAAGCGAAAGTCGGACGCTTAACCGACTAAGCCACCCAGGCGTCCCCTGAGGGCTTCAGTTCTTATCCAGAAACCATCTTCCGTTTCATGCCATGTGGACCTCTCCAATATGACCACTTGCTTAATCAGAGTATCAAAGCCAAGAAAGTTATAGAGTCTACTAGTAAGATAGAAGTCATAGTCTTACACCTTAATCATAGTAGTGAAATTCCATTGCCATTGCCTATTATTGCCATAGTCTATTGATTAGAAACAAGTCATAAGTCCCATCAACACTTAAGGAGAAGGTATTACAAAAGGGCAGAAAGCCAAAAGTTGGGAATTAGTGGGGGCCACTTAGAAGCTGACTACCACAGGGAAGAAAGAGGGGTGGCAGACATCTGTTTTTCCCCCTACTTTCTATTTGCCTTTCCTCTGGTAATTATATCTAGATTTTCCCTTGAGGGTTAAGCCCTTTCCATCATTTTAAAAGTAATTCTGGCCCTTTCAACTTCAGAAGAGGACACATTACCCAAGTGTGGTCTGGCAGAATGTCACATGCTGGGTGACAATGGCCGACTTAGACTTGGAAACATGACCCAACAAGAGTCAATGAAAAACAATGAAATTTTCTTGGGAATCCTAGAAAGATATGCCCTATTATTCAGAATGATTTAAAGCTAGAGAGGATGTAGGGCCTGGAGTCAGTACTCCATCTGCTATGACATAAAGACCAAGACTGAAGGTAACATAGTAGAAGGAGAGGTGAGAAGAGATGAGTCCTGATGTTATTGCTGAATGTGCCTTGACTCCAGGTGTGCCTTAAGTGAGTTATTCCTAGTGTGCTCAATCCAGTTTGAATCAAGTTTTCTGTGATTTGTAACTGGAAAGTTCCTAACTGACAGAGAGGAAGACACTAATATTTATTTGACATATTTTAGGGTCATGAACATTCCATAGCTTATTTGAAGGCAAATTTTCAATCCTCCACAGTTTTATCTAGAGTTGGCAAATTATTTTACCTATAGTGATAAATATTTTACCCAAAATATTTACCTCATAGTGAATAGTCCTAATGTGAAGTATACAAGGTTGGAGATTAAGGAGGTGTCATCACTTTCCTCCCATCTTTGACTTTGTGGTAATTTTAGCAGGCTAGAGAATCATAAGTGTTCCGAGATACTTATATATCCTGCATTGGAATTTATAGCATCTTCTAGAGCAGATTTAGGGCTAACATATCTTATTAAAAAATTCAAAGTATGTTATAGCACAATGTATTTACTGACATGCATTGTGGCCTTTGTAGATTCTAAAATTCTCTTACTCCCTTCTCCATCCTCACTCCAGAAATGAAGGGTATGTGTTAACATTTCATGTTACCTCAACTTGCACCAGAGATTTTTGTTGGCTTTGCCTGGCCTCTTAAGTTAGTTTGAAGGCTGAATATGTGACTAGGCTGTGTGGGGTGTTAGAGCCATTAGTAAGAAACAAACAGACTTATAATTTAATAAGCCACTAATATCCCACTAATATTTAGGTTGCTCTTATTTTTTTTTTTTAAATTGCCATCAGCAACTTTTTTTTTTTAAATATTTTTATTTATTTTTAGGAGAGAGAGAGAGAGACAGCGTGAGCAGGGGAGGGTCAGAGAGAGAGGGAGATACAGACTCTGAAACAGGCTCCAGGCTCTGAGCTGGCAGTCAGCACAGAACCCGAANACGGGGCAAGAACCCACGAACAGCGAGATCATGACCTAAGCGAAAGTCGGACGCTTAACCGACTAAGCCACCCAGGTGCCCCTAGGTTGCTCTTATTTTTATGGTGCAGTTAATTGGTACCTAAAATCCAGTCTCTGAATACAGTTCACTTTTTTTCAGAGACAAGATAGGGATAATGGCTATACTGCAGCCGTTAAAAGAATTGCAGTACAATTTCAAATATTAATAATGGTTTTATTTAATAAGCATATACTGAGTACCTGTGCTGAGTACCTGACAAAATGTTCATAAACAAGTTTTCAACGATGCTACAAATACCATAGTACAAGTTTCTGTGGGTAGGCCTGCCATTAGTTTATCAATGGCATGCTGAAGAATATTTGATTATTGGATACAGTGTGATATAGAAACTATATAAATTACAGAAACACAATTCCTATAATATATAAAGGACAAAGGTAGGTGCTACTTTCTAGCTAAGTTCATTCATCAACAAAGATTTATTTTGCTTTTATTACATCATACATCCCGGGCTATTGCATACAGATGGACAGTTTGTGGCCTGCACAAAAGCACCCAGCCAAGGGGGTAAGTGAGAACTGAAACCAATATTCCTTCTATTTCTCAGTCCTTTAAGCTGGTGTAGAAGTCGATCTACTGTGGGTGGGGGGAGGGGGCAGGAGCTCTGATCTGTGAATAGGCCAGCTTTCCCTCTGTTAAGGTCAGTAGGGTGGAAGCAGTGAGCACAGTAGGAAGGTGTGGCTGTAAAGATTAATCCACACATGGTTCCTGACCTTTAGGAGTTTACTTCAAGTGTGGGGTTAGATACACAAACTGAAGATCATGGTACAATATAATAAAGGCTAATGATGTTGGAACATATGGCCATGGCCTTGGAATTCAAAGTTGAGGAATGTGACCCACAGATGAAGAAAGGGAACTCTGAATGGAGAAAATAGCCAGTGCAGAAATTAGTGGAGTGAAAGCAGTTGGTCTATTTGGGGAATGGTAAACAGTTGCTGTGGCTTGAAATTGCAACATGTGAGAGAAGGGGTCTGGTAGCAGGGGAGGCTAGACTAAGACTAGATTAGGAAAGGACTTCCAGGACAAGATTGAACATGGAGTCTGAACATTACCCATTAGTCTTGGGGCATCATCATAGATTTGAAAGCCAGGGAGCCATGTGAATGAGGACGGGTTGGAAAGAGGGGAGATAGAGTGTTGTCACACCATCTAGGTGAGCGATGGCGAAAGTGAAACTCAGCATTGACACTGGGGATGGAAAGAATGGAACATCAGTGTGAGATGATTTGGAGATATAAGCTAATGCTTGAACAATGTAAGGGTTTACGGCACTGACCCCCTGCCCAGCTGAAAATCTGTATAAATTTCGACTCCCCTAAAACTTAACTACTAATAGCCTACTATTGACAAGAAACCTTACTGATAACAAAAATACTTGATTACCATATTTTGTATGTTGTATTATTTACTGTATTCTTACATTAAAGCTAAAAAAAGTTATTAAGAAAATCATAAGGAAGGGAAAATACACTTATAGTGCTATATTAATTGGAGAAAATGAGTGTATAAGTGGACCTGCATAGTTCAAACTTATGTTGTTTGAAGGCCAACTGTACTCTGCATGCTCTAGTCTACTGTTAGATGGTGGTAAAGGGAGGGACTTGGGGGTGAGATTAACAGTGATGATTTTTGTATTGCAATGTCAAAAATGTACTACTACAACTCAAACTGCATAAAAAAACACTGCTTTTTTATGGTCTATAATCAGTTGTTTGTTTTTGATAACTCTCAGCTAATGGTAAGTGAGAAAAAAATATATATGAAAGAAATACCTAAACACCTTAGTGCCAACTAAAGAAATTATACTCTTCCATACCTCCTGTCAGGCTAACTCTACCTCTTCTGGTTAGACTCAGACTTTCAGGGTCTTTCCTCTTTACCCTGCACTCTAATCTTCTTTTATGAGTCTACAGATTGTCTTTGACTTACAGTGGGGCTATGCCCTGGTAGATCCATTTTAAACTGAAAATATGAAAAGTTGAAAGTACATTTCGCACACCTAACTTACCAAACATCACAGCTCAGCTTAGCCAAACTTACATGTGCTCAGAACACTAACATTAAGCCTACAGATGGACAAAATCATCTAACAAAAAGTCTACTTTATAATAAAGTGTTGACTATCTCATGTAATTTACTAAATGTTGCACTGAAAGTGAAAAACACAAGGGTTATATAAGTGTACTGGCTGTTCACCCTCGTGGTCCCAAGGCTGACTGGGAGCTACAGGTTGCTGCCTCACCCAGCATCATGAGAGAGGATTGTCCTGCATGTTGCTAGCCTTGGGAAAAGATGAAAACTTGAAATTTGAAGTACAGTTTCTCCTGAATGCGTATCATTCTAACATCACTGTAAAGCCCCCAAAATTGAAAGTCACACCATTCTAAGTTGAAGCCCATCTGTAGAGGAAAGCCCATCTGTTCTCATGGTGATGGGAGAGGCCTT
This sequence comes from Hyaena hyaena, assembly GCF_003009895.1. NCBI lineage: Eukaryota > Metazoa > Chordata > Mammalia > Carnivora > Hyaenidae > Hyaena > Hyaena hyaena. The sequence continues at coordinate 1,722,525 of NW_024080979.1, forward strand.
ACTGGGGCTGGGCTGATTCCCACTGTGAGGGCCCTAGCTGGGTTGTGCTGGTCCTGGGGACTGGGTGCTTTGTACTGGTGTCCCTGCCGTGTACCCAGTCATGTTTGGCGCAGTCACCAGCTGCTTGCATTCACCATTTCAGCTATATCCTTCCAATTCCAAGTACTCATACTCTTGCGGTCCCTTCGTCCACATCCCAAGGCTCTGCCTGGTCACTGGTTTTTCCAGACCCTCTCTGCTCCCCTTGGAGACAAGAATGAACTTCCGAGGCCCTTGGAACAGCTCTTGGGAAACTGGAAACCTTCTTAGGCTTATCTGCCTGGTCACCTCCCCCAATGTTTTCTAATCTGTGGCTCAGGTTCCAGATTATGTGGATTTCTGTGTGAGGCTGGTAGTCTCATAAAGGGAAGCCAGGCCAAGGTTCTGTCTGCTCTGGGACCTTTAGAACCTTTTTGAGCTTCTATTATACTGTTGCTTCCTGTCTACTCTCTGGTTTTGGTCCCAGAGTTGGGGGTGTGTATAGAAACTCTATCATCTCAAAACTTACCCCTTGTACCAGCTCCTCCTTCCCATGCTGTCTCCCTGGCTAGCAAGGAAAGGAACTTGATCATTGAGGAGTATTCCAAGAGGTGTTTGGGTAGGCAGGCTGGTGATGGTGGCAGGGGGCAAAGGTGTGGGGAGATAAAGGGATAATTTGTTCATTATAGACAGGGTGAGTTTGAGGTGTCTGAGTTGTTCTAAGGCATCCTGAATTTCTTTTTTCTTTTTTTTATAATTTTTTTTCTAGCATTTTAATTTATTTTTGAGAGACAGAGAGAGACAGAGCACAAGCTGGAGAGGAGGAGAAAGAGAGGGAGACACAGAATCCAAAGCAGGCTTCAGGCTCTGAGCTATCAGCACAGAGCCTGATGTGGGGCTCGAACCCACCCTGAGCCGAAGTCAGATGCTTAACCGACTGAGCCACCACCCAGGCGCCCCGAGCATCCTGCATTTAGTAGCTGGAAATAGGTTTTGGAGACAAGAATGGTTGTGGCCAGTGTGGAGTCCTTTGTAAGAAAAAGGGGCCCCAGAAAGAAGAACATATTGTACTTCCTTATTCACTCAATCATGCAATAAACAGGAATTGAATGCCTGCTATGTGTCTGGGCCTGTTCCTGGGCTCCAGATAAAGCCGTTAATAAACCAAATCAATCCTTACCCTCCTAGAGCTTAAGTTCTTTCATTAACACAATAATGCCAGGGCTATTAATTTGCAGTTAATAGGCTCAATATCAGTTTAACAGAAGAGAATGCATTTCTCAGATGAGAAGAGACCATATTACCATCAGAAAAAAATTATTCCACAGTGAAAAATAAAAAAAGAGTAGTTGTGGTCAGCGTTGCTGGTTAAGGGTGATTAAAACAACAGGAATGGAGGGGCGCCTGGGTGGCTTAGTCGGTTAAGCGTCCGACTTTCGCTCAGGTCATGATCTCGCGGTTCGTGGGTTCGAGCCCCGCGTCGGGCTCTGTGCTGACTGCCAGCTCAGAGCCTGGAGCCTGTTTCAGTCTGTGACTCCCTCTCTCTCTGACTCTCCCCTGCTCACGCTGTCTCTCTNCTCCCTCTCTCTCTGACTCTCCCCTGCTCACGCTGTCTCTCTCTCTCTCCTAGAAATAAATAAAACATTAAAAAAAAAAAAAAACAAAGGGAACAGCAACAAAGGAAAACTAGAGCGGGAGTCTGGCACGAAGGAAGGCCACCTGAAGAACAGGAGACTCCGGCTCCCACTGGCTTTGGGTCAGGAGGAAGAAGGATGTCAACGCGACTGCCAGGAAAGAAGGTGGAAAACAACTGTGGAAGATCAAGACAGTGAGTGTATGCCGGGGCAGCAGCTGCAGAGAGAGTCGTGGGAAGGCAAACTTATGAGGGGCATTAATCAAGGTAAAAGCAAAAGGAGACTGAGGTGCTTCAGGGCAGAGTGTGTGGGAAGGAGAGCATGAGGGAAATCGTTAGGAGAGGTGTCTATGCCTCCCTTGCATGGCAGACTCTTTTGTCAGAGGAGTGCAGCTCCCGAGGTGGGGGGTGGGGTCTAGATGCTGGGGTCATCAATGCCAAAGGCAGTCCTAGATGAACCCACCCCTCCCTCACTGTGCCATGGAAGAGGGAGGCCAAGGTCTGGGGGCTTTGGGATGTATTCCTCTCTGCACTGGGAGGGGCATAGGCAGTGCTTGTGCTTTGCCAACCCACGTGGAGCAGACAGACCTGTAAGGGTCATCTATCAGAGGAAAGGGAGTGTCTTCTCCAGGTGACGCTGGTGTGGCTGCCTGGATGCAAATGTGCTGCACACCTTTGCTATTACTAAGTGTCTGAGACTTTACCCCCATCCAAACTTTGCTGGCTCGACTGTGAGTGAGCCAGCCAGGACCAGAGCCCAGAGCCCAGACCTTCCGGTTCCTGGACCAGTGCCCTTGTAAAAAAACCAGCAGACAACCTGAGAACAATTTCTGTGCCTTTGTGTTTTCATCTCTGAAAGGAGGATAGTAAAAATAGCTCTTACATAGGGAATTATGACTGCATTTTAAAATAGGGCAAAAAAATTTTGAAAAATGAGCATCCTGTCACTAGGCAATTGTACCCTATTTTGAAGATTATGACCTAATCAAAATTACCCAGGCATTCTGCTCTGGAAACTCTCGACAACCAGACAGGATGTTTTTGAATGCAGTAATAAAAATTATCTACAGGAGAAAAGCCCTCCTGAATCTTTAATGTTACTCTCAGGGAGAAAAAAACAACCCTCCTCCAAATCACTTTCATATTATACCAAGGAATTCCGCACAGTGTGTTTTTACTGAGGTCGTTAGAAAATTTTTATCGTATACACAGGTCAGAGTCAATCTCCCAAAAGCAGTAGCAAAAACAGGAGTTGGCTTTTAAAGATTTTTTTGAGAAAGAAAATATGGATGGATATATGGAAGGTGTATTTTAACTATTAATCACTTAAAAAATGAGACTTTTTCTGTTTTATTTTCATTTCAGAACTGGACTGTAAAAACTGAGAAAAGGGGCGCCTGGGTGGCTTAGTCGGTTAAGCGTCCAACTTTCGCTTAGGTCATGATCTCATGGTTCGTGGGTTCGAGCCCCGCGTCAGGCTCTGTGCTGACTGCCAGCTCAGAGCCTGGAGCCTATTTCAGAATCTGTGTCTCCCTCTCCCTCTGACTCTCCCCTGCTCACGCTGTCTCTCTCTCTCTCTCTCCTAGAAATAAATAATAAAAAAAAATATTTAAAAAAAACCTCAGAAAATATTCAGAGACTTAGAGCACTTATTTTTGGTTCTAGGATAGTTTATATTATATGTCTATTTGTTTATACTTTAGAAAATGCTGTTATTGTAGAAAAAAGGCAATTAAGAGTAGAAAGGTGGTTAGGAGGGACTGGGTAGATGGGGGAAGTGGGGAGACTTTCAGGGTATAAACTTGCAGCCAGTAGATAGTCCTGGAGATCTAAGGTACAGCATGGTGACTATAGACAACAATATTATATTATATTGCCAGGAGACCTAGATCTCAATTGTTCCTACCATGAAAATGAAATGATAATTATATGGCTTGATAAAGGTATTCACTAACGCTATAGTGGTGATCATATTACAATAGATAAATGTATCAAATCAACACACTGTATACCTTAAACTTACATAATATTATGTAAATTGTTATCTATATAAAAAAGCCAAGTGTAAGATGAAATTGTACTGAACTATAATGTTTTGGAAGACTATACATCTGAGCAATAAACATTGCCTATGTGTAGTTATATATACATACCAACTAGTGATAACCTTCATATTTCAAAAACTAAAATTTATTTCGATGAGTTTGAGACTTAACATTTTTGTTTACTTTGTAGGTTATTTTTTCCATAATTACATTTCTGATCTTAAATAATTGTTTATAAGAATTCAGATTTCCTTGATCTGGGTAATTCTTTTTTCCAAATTCTGGAGTAATTAATTTAAAAAATTCACTAGAGAGGTATCTGGGTTGTTCAGTTGGTTGAGTGTCTGACTTTGGCTCAGGTCGTGATTTCAAGGTTCGTCCATTTGAGCTCTGCACTGGGCTCTCTGATATCAGCACTGAGCCTGCTTTGGATCCTACCTTCCTCTCTCTCTGTCCGCTACTGCCTCATGTGCTTTCTCTTTCAAAAATAAATAAACATAAAAAAATAAAAAATTTCAATAAAAAGTAGATTCCTTTTTATTTCTTATATGCAAGGCATGTATTTTTGCCCTGAGCTTCATTATTATTATTATTATTATTTTAAAGATCATTAGATTCTTTAAAAGGACAAATTAGGAAAAATCTTTTTTTTTTTTTTTTAAGTTTTATTTATTTCTGAGAGAGAGAGATAGAGACAGCGTGAGCAGGGGAGGGTCGGAGAGAGAGAGGGAGACACATAGTCCGAAACAGGCTCCAGGCTCTGAGCTGGCTGTCAGCACAGAGCCTGAAGCGGGGTTCCAAACCCACGAACTGTGAGATCATGACCTGAACCGAAGTCGGACGCTCAACTGACTGAGCCATGCAGACGCCCCTCTTCTTCTTTTCTCTTGTGGCCAGGAAGCGTGGCAGCTCTGTGTACAGGAGGGGAGTCTCAGGAAAACATTTCTTTTTTCTGGCTTGAGTACATACTTGCTCCTCCTGACCAGGCCACCCCTACCTGATATGTGACTGGGGTCACATGTGAGGTGACTGGGATCCACCTTACCTGGCCTCCCTACCTAGAACAAGATGTTAAGTGCTAATATTATAGGAAAAAAATAGGATAAAATAGGCAGAGAGAGAAAGGATTAGGACCTGAGGTCCCTGGGTGGGGAAAAACATATTTTGGAACAATGCTGGGAAGGTCTGACTACAGGAAACTCTCTTGGGCATAAGGTCCCTCTTAAGAATGTAACAGACACCACCTACTCCCCCTCAGGTATCCCTCAGACCTAACTAAAAATAAGTAGTAGACCATAAAACCTATGACCCACAAAGAACAGAATGGCCATAGACCACCCCTCATACAATGGAAACGAGCCAATCAGGAATAGACAACCCAGCACCTAGAGCTATCCAGCCAATAAGGGTAGAAACAAGGAGGGAGGGAAAGGAAGGGGTGGCCAGAACCTTATTAAACAAGGACCCTTGCCTATTGCCATGGCCATTCACTCACAAATATCCCCTTTCTCTAAAGAGAGATTTCCTACTATTCTTCCTTTCTGATCTTATATTCTAATAAACTTTTGCCTGCTGCTCATTTTGTGTCCACCTCTTCATTCTTCAAAGCAGGAGACAATGAACTTCGGGTACTGAGGTAAAAAAATTCTGCAATACTAATGTCAGCTGTTGCCATGTGTGCTAACATCACAGCAGCATCAAGGATAAGCTAAGATACATTGGGGTAAAGAAAAAGTCTTAGTGGGTTTTACCAACAAAGGTTTGCTTCTTGTTCATTTCCATCATGGGTTCTGCTCTTTGGGGCTCTATTTCATGTCTCCTCATTTGGGGGTATATACTGAAGCAACGCCATCCTGAGCAATCACTGGTCTCCCAAGAAGAATTAAACACAGGTCTGGAGGGCTCACATTGGCCATTAAAGTGTCTGGCAGGGCAGTGACATGTGTCACTTCTACTCACTACCCACTGACTGAAACAAGTCTCATGGTCTTGTTTGAAGTATGATCCCATCAGACGCCAGGGAAGTATGATCCCATCAGACGCCAGGAAGGTGCGAAGCCAGAAATACTTGGTGAATGGCATGCATGATTATTATAGCTATCCACACACTGTGCACATCCTTTTCCTGTTTCTCAGGAGGAAGCTGACTTTAATTAGTTATCTATCTCTTCCCCCATGCTGCCCATTAAGTTAGACAAACCTGACACTGCTTTCTTGTTCCCAGAATGGACTTTCACCCGTCAAAACAATCTTAACCTGGTTGTAAATGGTTCAGGAAGGAAGACAGGACATAATCAGGCCAATGAGAGGCTGAGAGAGGTTTGCAGGGGCTTTGAGGAAGGTTTCTTCTCATTCTTCAAGGACAGCTTCTAAGACTCACTCCTTCACTTTCCCTGGACGTGAGGAGGAAAGCATGGAAGCCCAAATGCTACTTGTAGCCATTGGGTGACCCACCATAGTCGTCGTTTGAGCTGAGAGATGGAAAAAAGCTCAGTCTTTGATGAAATAACTAGCCAGGGCAGGGTGGGGGGCGGTGCTGAGTCAAACCTACCTAGGCCTCTCCTACCTTTGGACTTCCAGTTATCCTTGCCAAAAAATGTCCTTATTATTTAAGCCACTTTGAGTTGAAGTTTCTGGTACTCACTGCCAAAAGCATCCAAAGTGATATATCTGATTATCTAGGTTTCCTGTCATGTCCTTCCTTCTGATTTGTAGTCCCTGACTCCAGCTTGGCCTCCTTATTCACACTCGACTAGCTGCCTCTCCCTCTTGTCACAATTCACTTGGATATAGAATATAGATTTGCTTCTAACTCCTGGTATCATATGAATTCCTCCCTTTGCGTACTGACTTCATGACCTTCCCATGTGGCCTGCTGATCTTTTACTTTCTGCTTCCAGTGGCTTGGGGCATTCCTGGCCTGCCTTGATTAGCAGCCCCCACACCAATACTAAGAAGGGACCAGCTTCTCAAAGACATTTTTGCTCCTTTAAAGCATGTGAGTTGTATTATTAAATTAGATCTCGCCTCCACACTGGTTGAAACTACAGCAGCCCGTGTGGTCAAATGCTATAAAATACAAAAGGTCAGTGGAATTGTCCCTCCGCTCTGTCAGGGGCACACAGTATCACAGAGCTCTGTGCTTTGCGATTTAATGACAGGCTTACTAGAGCTTAAATTGGGGCCGCACTATTGAAGCCTCAGCAAGCTGATTTAAAGCTGCCATGGAAACATGTCATCACATCCCATCCGTGAGCTGGAGGGTGACAGTAGGGCCCAGTTCAGTGGCACTTGTCACAGCAAAAGTAGGAAGCTCAGCACCAATGTGGGCAGGGATGTGCTTTTTAGATCCAGATTTTAATGGGCATATTTTAGGTGAATTCTAATAGGCATGAAGTTAACACATTTTGCATGTCTCCCAGCCTGGCTCATTTACCACCATAAATATAAATAACGATGCCATATTGACTTGCCTCAAATAGTTTAGGAGAAGTCAGGGACAAGGTGATGCTGTGAGCAATCTAAGAAACAGGAATATTCTAGGAGCTGTGTGGGGGTGGAAGGCATGGTGTTACTGATGTGAGGAGACATGTAGAATCTGAATTGGCCCTTTTCTGAATTATTAATACTTTCTAAAACCATACCATGGAAGACCTACACCTTTTACATTTACTGCCCTTGTATTGAACATGGATGAGTCCAGAGAGATTTCTGGTAGGTTCTAGGAAAATATTCTGAGAGTGACAGTTGCTTTGGGGAATAAAGAGACCATATGTATCTGCTTACCACCCCCTCCCCCACCACGACTACTATTCCTTTTCTTTAACTCATTTTATCAAGTCATGCAAAGCTTTCATGAATACAGTTGAGGCTTACAAACTGTTAAAAGAATTGCTGTCTTAATGAACATCATTTAAGAAAGAGAGGAAGAAAGCAAGCAGGAGAAGGATGGGGAGAGAGAACAGAAGGCTGTTATCTAGCTGGTTTGGCTCCCTCTCATCCAGAAGGCTGGCTTTCCGGCAGGGGGAAGAAGGTGGGGCCAAACTATGGTAATTAGGATCTTATGTGACAGCTCATGATTTGCATTTCCTTCATTTCATTGGTTCCCTTCATGTTTGCTAGAAGACTAAATAATACACTTCTATGTTCATACCAAAGGATTATTCTTGGGCTTCAGAAGAGGAATGGCCATCAGAGAGCATGTCTGGCCTGGTTTTCCAAAATGGTTTTCAGGCGGATGAAGGCAGGTGACTTTGTAGAATCAGGTGACCAGTCTCTAATGGACTTTAAAGACTTTAGAAAAGGATTTTAGGATTTTAAGAATTTCCCTGTGGCTCTATTATCCAGGTGCTGACTACCTAGCTTGATTGTGCAGTGGACTATCAAAATCATTTACTTTTCCCTTCTCTGTTCTGCTGAACATATTTTGCCTTCCAAGAGACTCAAGTTGTAGGAAAAGCTCACAGGAAGTTAGGTATAGCTTATTTTCTCATCAAATGGAGGTCACAGTAATTTCTTCTATCAGTCCAGCAAAAGCCCTCTAGCTCTGGACTTTCCTCGTCTACTGTATAATGTGATTGGCAACTTCTCACTGATGATGGAGATGCTGATTCTCTCCAGCTGCCAGTCAGCCACTGTACAGATCACCTTTGAATTCACTTTATATTAAACAAGGAAGGAAAGGAATGGCTTGACAGACTGAACTGCAGGATTGGTTGGATGTTCATGGAGTGTTTTTTAGCAGAATCATAATTTCTAGCAGCTACTTTGGAGAAGAAACTATTAGAGAAACATTGGCTCTTGAATTTAATGTGACCACACACATCACTAGCTGTGTGATGAACATCTGCTTTTAAAATAGGGGCCCACACTGACAGCCATCCTAATTCTACTTCTTTGCGATCGACATGAGCCCTGTAGTTCCAATTATTCTACATCATTCCCCACACAGCAAATTTACAGAGCCTTTCAGTTCACTGCCTTTTCTGGGAAGGCCTATGCCAACTTTGCCCATGTTCTGATTATTATTCAAGTCACTGATAGCCGGAATATCAATGCTATGCATTCATCTTGTGCCAATGATGACGGCACTGAGAAGCTTCAGGGCTGGGATCATCTGGTCCACCTTCTCATTTTGCAGAAGAAACCAGGGTTCAAAGACCTCCCCCAAGTTCTACTGGCTATTTAGAGTGGATCTGGCGAGAGAATGCAAAGCCTTTTAAAAATTTTTTTATTTATTTTGAAAGAGAGAGAGAGAATGAATTGGGGATGGGCAGAGAAAGAGGAGGACAGAGGATCCGAAGCAGGCTCTGTGCTGACAGGTGAGAGCCCACTATGAAACTTAAACTCAAGAACCCTGAGATCATGACCTGAGGTGAAGTCAGACTCCCAATCAACTGAGCCACCCAGGTGCCCCTGAGAATGCAAAGGCTTTTTAAGGTAAATGTTTTACCAAAATATGTGTATTCTATTTTTGTAGTATATACAGAAAAGTATGCATACCATACATGGGAGTTCTCGCAAAAGAGAATCAGTCCCTTTATGCTTCCTTCCCAACTGTTCCAGACCTCCCTGACCCCACACTGACTTCTGATATCTTAGACTAATTTTGATTTTATATTAATAGATCCAAAAGCCTGTAAATCAGCACTCCCTCCACCACCAGTTTCTTCAGATGTCACATTCTCCTAAAGGAGATAACATAAAACAGTTCAGGAGACTCAAATTCTATTATGAAGTCAGATTTCCATCATATTCAAGTTGGTAGCTCTGACAGGGTGCCTATGTGGTTCAGTTGGTTGAGCATCTGACTCTGGATTTCAGCTCAGGTCATGATCCCATGGTCCTGAGATCGATCCCCATGTTGGGCTCTGTGCTGATAGTGCAGAGCCTGTGTGGGATTCTCTCTCTCTGAAAATAAATAAACATTTAAAAAAGAAAAGTTGGCAAGCCTGTCATCTTTCCCAGTTAGGGACAATGCCACTCTATTAGAGCCAATGTGCCCAAAAGACCAAAACAAGCCAAACCCCACTCCTGTCCAGCCAGTGCCACCTGGGTTGGTTCTTGGCCACTCTGATGACTGTTATAGTTCTGTAAGTGTGAGTTCCAATCATTCTTTTGAAAAATTTATGACCGTTTTTGTTGCTATTATTGACTTTCATCCTGATCTATTACTATCCTTGATAAATATTGCTTTCCCAACAGCAACTTCTCTGTAGATCTAGAGAAAGAAATATCTGAGCACTTACTAAATTTACTCACAACAAATAACTGTCTACATTTCTTTTCCTATAACAATGTTAGTCTTTTAAAAAAAGTTTATTTATTTATTTTTGAGAGAGTGCACGAGTGAGAGAGAGGCAGAGAGCAAGAGGAAGAGAGAGCATCAACGGGCTCCATGCTGATGTGGGGCTTGATCTCACAAATCATGAGATTATGGACCTGAGCTGAAATCAAGAGATGGAAGCTTAACTTGAGCCTCCAGGTGCTCCCAACACTAGTCTATTTGTTTATTTTCATTTCGGTTGAAATACTTCATTTTCTCTAACAGACATTTCCTCTCTTCCCACCCCCCCCTACTTTTCTCTGAGAGGTAATGTAAATCTACATGCTTCATTTACTATCCAGTTGTGTAGCTGACTGCATCTCATAACTGCTAGCAAATAGCAGGATCTGATACAGATGGATGGTCAGCTCACAGGATAGTTGGCAGATCTGCATCGTTTGGTCACACATCCCTCTTTACACAGTCAGATACTTTCCAAAGCAGTTTATGTCCTGAAATATAAGTGGCTGCAGAACTGGGCCTACCAGCTGTCCAAACTCTTTCAGCATATCTGTGGATCATCTTATTTTTCTGCTTTATAAGTTACAGAATATGGGAAAAATGGGATAGATCTTCCTTCTCTAGTAAATTAACAGGTAAAGTTATAGTAGTAAAAACAAGGTACAGGAACAAAGCGCTTGGGTTTGCTCTCCAGAGGGTATTTTATACAGCCATGTGCCTTCCTCCCCAGAGGCAGCAGAATTCTTTTGATATCTGAGCCTTGAAGAATGGTAAGAGCCCAAAGTGAAAAAGCTATTTAGTCATGGATAGTACCATGTCAAAGTGAACTGAAATCAGTAGCTGTGAAGGAGGTGATGAATTCATCTGTAATAGAGTTTGGACTCAGAGAATTCTAGCGATTTTTGGATTCACATGGGAGAGTGACATGTTGTGGCTTCCAGGGAAGATGCTGGACATAAAGATATCTCTCAGATTAAAAAAAAAACACTAAAAAATTTCCCCAAAACATAGGTTGCCACCATGCTAGCTAATGAGGAGGCTGGAGGCACACTTTCCAAAGCATTCTATCCAATGTCCTTCCTGGGGTGTCTACCTGTGTGGCTCTCTACCCTCTGGAAGGCTGGAGGCAGTGGGCCCCTGCCTGTGGATGGAGGGAAAGAGGGCATGGACATCACTGGGGGGAAAATGCTCTATCTCTGCTTTAATTAAACTGTCTTTAATTATGCCAGAATTAGCCCTGTCAATAAAATGTTGCCTACAGGGTTCGTTCCCAGCTTTTTGAAATTTCCTTTGTACTTTTGTGTTTGTTTTGTGAACAAACAGCAAGTTGTCCAAAGCCACAGAAGTCTAAGCCAATGACCCCTCCCCTTCCTTAGATCAGATCACAGAGGTGACAGCTTGGTTACTGGAAAGGAATCCACTTAGAAAGACAGTTCCAATTACACCAACAAGAATCATGAAGAAAAAGGGGGGCAGTTGTGGAGGTAATCATGGAATATTAATCATAGAAAAACAATGAGAAAGTCTATAATTTATGGAAGGTCTTCCAGAACATTCAAGATGTTCTATTCATGCTTTTCATTTGTCAACAATGTATAGAAAGACCAAATGACTTGATAATAAAACCACACATTTAAATAGTACTTTTGATATGAATTGCTTTTGCTTATCCTTTCTTGTTTGAATCTGGCAAGTAGAGAGGTATATAATATATTCATTTTGTATACAAGGAAATGAAGCTCCAAAAGGTTATATGACTGGATCAAAGTCACAAATGACTAGAAATCTGGTCATCTAGCAACCAGTAAAGTGTGAATTTCAGTGCACTACAATGTTCTATTATTTAACATATTTCAGGAGGGTAAGTTATAGAAGATGGGCTGGGTATCCTGACATAATGAGATAATAACTGAGATTACAATAGCCTCTTTAAGGCACCATGGGCTTCAAAAGGAAGAAATGATGTGATGTTGTTCACAGGTGCTTTACAATCTGGTGGGGGAGAATAGCCCTTATATCAGGACTAAACAGGGCACTATAACGCTGGATGGTTATACACACACACACACACACACACACACACACACACACACACACAGTGTTAGCACATTCCATAAAGGGGACATTAAGTATGTCCAGGCAATGCTGGGAAGGCTTTCAGATGGGAGACAGGATCTAGATGAGCTGAACATTGTACGGAAGCAGGCTTTGCCTGTGGGAACAGCAGTGGGATGTGTGAATCTTGATCCCAGGGAGCCTAAAGGCTACTTGGGAGACATTCTAATTTTAGTTACATACAAGGATCTGAGAATTTGTGGGAAGAATTGTCTTGGGCAGTGAACAGGCCAGGCTGTGAGGACCCACATTACTTAAAGCTTCAAACTAAACATCAATAGTTTGCTTTTGGAAGCAACCAAGCAGTCAGGCTGGAGCACAGGGCCCTGACAAACACATGGGGTCCATTTGGTTTATGCTACTCATCAGTTTGTCACCAGCTTTCTTCTTGTCCTGTAAGGCAGTTGTGAATATAGAAAAATAGGGTAAATCAGGACATTCAGAAACCCAGAGACAGATTTGGTTGGTTGGCAAATTCTATACTATATAGTGCTAATTTAGTGCCCCCATTATCTAGGAGAACTTTCTTCTAGAAAAACTCCCAAGAAAAGTTGGGGCCTACAATCAATATGAATGTTGACAAAGACTCTTGTTAAAGATTTCACTCTTCTGGGGCGCCTGGGTGGCTTAGTTGGTTAAGCGTCCGACTTTCGTTTAGGTCATGATCTCGCGGTTCGTGGGTTCGGGCCACGTGCTGACTGCCAGCTCAGAGCCTGGAGCCTGTTTCAGTCTTTGAATCCCTCTCTCTCTGACCCTCCCCTGCTCACGCTGTCTCTCTCTCTCTCTCCTAGAAATAAATAAAACATTAAAAAAAAAAAGATGGATATGGAGAGGAATTCTCTCAAAGAACATCTAGGTCAGCCACGGGGTTGATACTACTGGAGAGAAACATAGCTTATGGCTGGATGGCTATACTAGGCAGTTTTCCTACTACTCTTCAAGGTGTCCAAACTCTTTTTAAAGTACATATGGATTTGGCAGAAAATGATGGGGAGTGACTGATGCCAGAAAATAGGAGCCAAATTTCTTCTGGTAGGTTGGGTAGTGGGACATGCAGCTGGAATCTAGCTGCTCTGTTCATTTTCTTTTCCTCACGGAGGCTTTGCGTGCAGAGAGTTGAAGGTTGGTTGGAAAATGGAAAACCTCAGAAAACTGATACAGTTAAAAAACTCCCTGTTAGCATTTCTCTCAACTCCAGGGATCTGTTGGAGTCTACAGACCTTATTCCCTACCTCTGTCTTCAGGATTGAGCTAGGTTCTCTCTATTAATTTACCAAGAACACCGTGTGTTAGCTGTGGTATGAGAGAGAGAGTGAGCAAGACAGTATGCGTGTAAAAGAGGGAGAGAGAGAATTTAAGTAGTGCAGGTTGGTTACTGACCTCCATTACAGTTAAGGGAGGCAAGCTGTCAGTGGGCATGTGATAGGGGCTGTGAATTTATCTTCATTTGGACCTTCTCAGTCTCCCTGTACTTTCCATACTATAAGCACCTTGAAATGTGGTGTGTTCTAGAGTTTAAAGATATTATTTTTTTAGTTTTATATATTTAATTTTTTAAAATGTTTATTTATCTGAAAGACAAAGCACAAGTGGGAAGGGGGAGAGAGAGAGAGAGAGAGAGAGAGAGAAAGAGAGAGAGAGAGACAGAGGGAGGGAGACACAGAATCTGAAGTAGGCTCCAGGCTCTGAGCTGTCAGCACAGAGCCGGACTTGGGGCTCGAACCCATGAACCATGAGATCATGACCTGAGCTGAAGTCGGATGCTTAACTGACTGAGCCACCCAGGTGTCCCAAGTTTATTTAGTTTTGAGAGAGGGAGAGAGAGAGTGTAAGCAGGGGAGGGGCAGAGAGAGAGAGAGAGAGAGAGAGAGAATAAGAATCCATGCAGGCTCTGCACTATCAGCATGAGGCCAGACTAGGGGCCTAACTCATGAATTGTGGGATCATGACTCCAACCAAAATCAAGTCAGATGCTTAACTGACTGAACCACCCAGGTGCCCCACAAACTACTATTTTTTTAAGGCATAATCTATAAATGCAAGAATGGTGCTCAATCAAGAAGCAACAATTATTTCCCACACTGGTGGAAAGAAAAGTTTGATGTGTTGGATGTAGAGAAAGGTGGTGCTTTCCTAAAGGGATTTTCAAGGGCAATTCTGGCTATACATATTTTTTTTTAATTAAAAAAACTTTTTTGATGTTTATTTATTATTGAGACAGAGAGAAACAGAGCATGAATAGGGGAGGGGCAGAGAGAGAGGGAGACACAGAATCTGAAGCAGGCTCCAGACTCTGAACTATCAGCACAGAGCCTGACGCAGGGCTTGAACCCATGAACCATGAGATCATGACCTGAGCTGAAGTCGGATGCTTAACCGACTAAGCCACCCAGGCGCTCCTATACATAATTTTTTTAAAAAAATGTATTTTTAATGTTTATTTTTGAGAGAGAGAGAGAGAGAGACAGAGGATTTGAAGTGGGCTCCATGATGAAAGGAGAGAGCCCAATACAGGGCTCAAACTCACAAACCGTGAGGTCATGACCTGAGCCAAAGTCAGAGGGTTAAGAATCCCCGAAGGTGCCCTGTGGCTATACCTAATTTTTGCCCTGCCACGGACTTTAACCACAACTCCTGCAGTCTTATGGAAGGATGAGACAGGGAATGAACAAAGGTGAAGAGAAAGATGGTGGGAGCAGCGAGTATGACTTGGAGGACACTCTCACCAACACCTCAGGCACCCATGTCGTTGCCCATGAATGGTTACAGGCTGCAACTGTTCCAGCAGCATCTTTCTCTCCGGCTTCAGCAATTCTTAGAGCATTCGCAGGAGGAAGGCAGGAAGAAGACTGCCTTACCCTCATTAAAAAAACAAAAAAGTCAAGGTATTGACTGGCCTTAGTCAGTGAGAAAGCTTTAGACTTTGAACACTGGATTCAGTCTGCCTTCTTATATGTATAATTTAGGCACAAAATAGACCACTGCCTGCTTTCTCAACAGTGAGAGAGCAAACGTAACAGAAAAAGGTTTTTATAGTCCCACTGGATGAAGCCCTACGATAGATTGAAAAGATACAGTGTGAAATGGTGTGTGAAGAGAAGGAGCTAAGTTAACAGAGAAGTCAATCTGGAAAGCTGTAGCTAACAGGATTCAGAATGGATGGGTGCCGATGCCTTCTGGAGAACACACTCTTGAATGGTCTGTTCATATCCTTTGATATGTGCTGAGCGCTCTAAGAGTTGGGCTGTAGGTGATTCTGTTCTGCTCATTGGACTATACATTAGTTGACCCACATCATGTGTCAGAGATTGTAAGAACAGAACCAGGAAATCTGCTGAGAATACTCTTCATGGAGGAATTACGTTTTATTCTCCGTGTGAACAAAGAGAAACGGTGTCTACTCTGCCTGTGGTACTACACACGATTTACAGGTGCATCATTAGGGATAGGCTGCATGGTGCAGGGTTTAAAAAATTCAATGAGAAAGACCATAAGGAAGATGAGCATCTCCAATCTATTGCTCTCATGTCTTCTATTGTTTCAGAACATGTGGCTACACTGGGACCAAGCTAATGTTAATCTGGGGCCTCACAGCTGCTGTGTTTCAACAAGTCACCCAAATTATACTGAAAGCACTTGCAAGACTTTCCTGTACCTGAAGGGCCAAGAGCATCGTCTGGCTAACATGAGACCTCAGGGATGATGTTATGAATGTTTCTGAATGGTTCCCAATGCAGCTCTGAGAGCAAGCTCATTTGAGAAAAGGAAGAACTTCTGTCACACTGTCAGGGGATAAAAACATTTAAAAGACAACAAAACAAAGCATGGAGGTAAGTGGCTTGCAATAGCAGAGATGCAGCAGAATAATTAAAGATTGTAACTGGGCCTAGTCATACATGCGGCACAATAAAAGAATTTTTTTGTTTTTTAAGTAGGCTTCACGTCCAGCACAGAGCCTAATGTGGGGCTTGAACTTATAACCCTGAGATCAAGACCTGAGCTGAGACCAAGAGGTGGATACCCAACCGAATGAGCCACCCGGGTGCCCTGATAAGAGAATTTTCTAGAGCTGTCTTATTGGTTCTGAACAAAGTTGGGCTTTTGGTGAATATATTACATTGTCTCTTTAAAAGTTATTTTCTAATAATACAAATGCATTCATATGATCTGGGTAGTTAAACTTAATTGTATAATTAGAACAAATGAGCACAATTAGATTGCATTAACCATATGTAACAACATTATTAGGTACATAAATCTTTTCTTCAAGGTTTATATGGAACTCGCCCACCCCCACCCCACCCCATACACAGAGTAGTCTTACCCCACAAGACCAGGAATTGTCATCTGTGTTGTTCAGGATGGCACCTATTATTTCAACCCCTCTTACTCCCCTGTCTACAAGGAATTACACATTGGCACTGGAGATATTAATGAGGCATGTTAGGGAGAATCCATGCCTAAGTAGCAGAGTAAGAAAGTTGATTCTATGATAAAAATAACAGCTGCATTTATTAACTACTACATGACACAAGGTATTAGGGCAATCATTTTATATATCATCTCATCCAAAATCTGATAACAGTATGAGGTAAATGTTATTCTTATCTTGTTTGACAGATGAGGAGGCTGAACAGATAGCAACCCAGGTACGGATAATTCCAAAGTTCAGCTCCTAGCCATTATGCTACTTTGACTTTGATAAAACTATTTTATTTTTATTCATTTATTTTTTAATGTTTCTTAGAGAGAGAGAGAGAGAGAACATGAGTGCGCATGAGCAGGGAAGGGCACAGTGAGGAGGAGACACAGAATACAAAGCAGGCTCCAGGCTCTGAGCTGTCGGAAGGTGGGGCTCGAACCCATGAACCATGAGATCATGACCTGAGCTGAGGACGCTTAACCGACTTGAGCCACCTAGGTGCCCCTAAAATTGACTATTTTAATTCTAAATACTGCCAGTTAAAGCCTCCACTCCCAGCCCTTTTATCTTTCTTTGTGGATAGCTGAATTTTATATATACATTTCGGTCTGTAACCCATAGCTAAGCTGGATATGGACCACTGAGCTGAGGTAGAAAAATTTTCGAAGTGAAATTGTTTCCATCCAACTATATCGCTTCTTGCTGAGTGTTCATTTAATACCCATGGAACATGAGTTGTTTCCAAGAAGAGAAGGTGAGAGTAGTGGGGAGTCTGTCCACAAAGAGGGTCTGGCATGGGCACAGACACGGAGTTAAGGAGGCCCAGTACGTGAGGGGAAGTGCGTCTGTGAGGTGGGGAGGTTTGGGGTCAGAGAGAAAGGACTGGCAGAGCAGGTGGGGGCCAGAAAAGAGAGACACTGTTGATCCAACCAATGCTTGTGAAATTAACTCTGTAGGAGATGGAGTCCGTGGATGTGGGATTAAAGCTTAAGCAACATTACTACATAATGAGATTTGTCCTTTAGGAAAAAAACAAAGAAAACGAAAAAAACCAAAAAACTAGCACTAGCATGGAGAACTTGGAGCAGCAAACAAAGACAAGGTGAAAGCTATGACAACAGCCCAGTTGAGAGAAGATGAGGCCCTGGGGAAGGAGAGAAGTGGCCACGTGGTCTAGACATTTCCAGTTTAAAACCAGCAGGATTTGGATATTTAGTAAAAGCAGGGTGGGAGATTTGAGGAATACACACACACACACACACATGATACATATAAAAAGTTCAAAAACATACATATAAATAAAAAATATATAAAATTAAAAAATATATTTAAAGTTTATTTTGAGAGAGAGAGCATGAGTGTGCACACGCATGAGCAGGGGAGGGGCAGAGAGGGACAGAGAGAGAATCCCAAGCAGGGTCCATGCCATCAGTGCACACCCTGACTCAGGGCTGTAACTCACCAACAATCTGTCAACTCATGACCTGAATGGAAACTAGGAGTTGGACACTTAACCAGATGAGCAACCCAGGTGCCCCTTGAGGACAATATTAAGCAAGATTACAGGGAGAAGATTCTTTGTTCTCCCTAGAAGAGGTTCAGTAACTGAAATGTTGGATATGCTGAATTTGAAAGAAATGTAAGAGAGTTGGCTGGAGGTGTCCAGAGCGTAGCTGGAGCTGCAGGTAGGGGAGTGGCTAGAGATCAAGATATTCACTTACTTACAGGTATTTACTGAGTGGCTACTATGCTCCAGGCCTGTCTTAGGGTCTTGGGAGAGAGCAGGGAAGGGCCAGCAATATGTAAGTGGCTGGTAAAGCCAGGGAGTGGCTGAAATCCTTGGCAATGTGAGGGCAGGAAGAGAGGATGGCTGAGGACAGAACCCTGAGGAATCTGGGCACCCAAAGGGCAGGTAAGGAAGGAGGGGGAGGAGGGAGCAAAGGGGATTGAGACAGAGTGGAGAGAAGGGCAGGAGTACATGGCATTACTGGGAACAAAGGGAGAAAATAGGGCCCTTTAAAAAAATTTTTTTAATGTTTTATTTATTTCTGAGAGAGAGAGAGAGAGAGAGAGACAGCATGAGCAGGGGAGGGTCAGAGAGAGAGGGAGACACTGAATCTGAACCAGGCTCCAGGCTCTGAGCTGTCAGCATAGACCCCGGCGCAGGGCTCGAACCCACGAACCATGAGATCATGACCTGAGCCGAAGTCGGATGCTTAACCAACTGAGCCACCTAGAAGCCCCATTTTTTTTTTTTTTAAGTTTAAATGTGTTGGGCACCTGGGTGGCTCAGTCAGTTGAGCTTCTGACTTTGGTTCAGGTCATGATCTTGAGGTTCATGAGTTCAAGCCCTGCGTAGGACTCTGTTAATAGCTCAGAGCCTGGAGGCTGCTTCAGATTTTGTGTCTCCCTCTCTCTCTGCCCCTCCCCTGCTCACGCTCTTTCTCTCAAAAATAAACATTAAAAATATTAAAAACATTTTTAAAAATGTGGCAATAAAGGTATTAAGAAGGTAATGTAACATTTACCATCTTAACTATTTTTTAAAAAGTTTCTTTAAAAAATTTTTTTTGTTTATTATTGAGACAGAGAAACAGAGCATGAGTGGGGGAGGAGCAGAGAGAGAGGGGGACACAGAATCTGAAACAGGCTCCAGGCTCTGAACTATCAGCACAGAGCCCGATGCAGGGCTTGAACCCATGAACCATGAGTTTATCACCTGAGCTGAAGTTGGATGCTTAACCGACTGAGCTACCCAGGCGCCCCTAAAGTTTCTTTTTTAATGTTTATTTATTTATTTTGAGAGACAGAGAGAGAATGAATGAGAATCCCAAGCAGGCTCCACACTCATCTCAGAGCCTGACGTGGGGCTCGATCTCACAAACTGTGAGTTCAAGACCTGAGCAAAAATCAAGAGTCAGACACTTAATCAACTGAGCCACCCAGGTGTCCTCCATCTTAACCATTTTTCAGTATACCATTCAATAGTGTTAAGTATATTCAGCATTGCCATGCAACAGATTTTCAGAACTCATCTTGCAAAACTGAAATTCCCTATCTATTAAACAACAACTCGCCATTTTCCCTCCCCCCAGCCTCTGCAAGCCAACATTCTACTTTCTGTTTCTAAACTTAATGACTTCAGAAATGTCATGTAAGTGGGATTGTGAAGTATTTATCTTTTTGTGACTGGCTTCTTTTCTTGTGTAATGTTCTCCACACTGAATCCACACTATAGGTGTGACAGGATTCCCTTCCTTTTGAGGCTGAATAATATTCCATTGTATGTACATATCATATTTTGTTTATTTATTCATCCAGGAATAAGCACCTGGGCTGCTTCTACCTCTTTGCTATTGTGAATAATACTGCTCTGATATAAGGTGAAAAAACCTCCTCAAGACCCTGCTTTCTGATGAATTATGGGAATCTACCCCCAAAGCCAAGAGTACACTGTATACAATGTATGACAGCTAACTTGACAATAAATTATAAAAACAAAAACAAGCCCTACATCCTTGGAGATTCTGATTCAGTAGGTCTGAGGAAAGGCCTGGGAATCATTTGGTTCACAAAGCCCACCACAGTGAGGCTTTGCTTTGGGGAATAGTTTTGGGACTCACTGTTACTGAGCAACTGTTCTTTAGTGCAGTGCTTCTCAACCACTGTGGCGTCACTGAATCACTGAGACCTTTTTTTTTTTTTTTTTTAAATTTTTTTTTAATGTTTTATTTATTTCTAGGAGAGAGAGACAGAGACAGCGTGAGCAGGGGAGGGTCAGAGAGAGAGGGAGTCACAGATTGAAACAGGCCCCAGGCTCTGAGCCGGCAGTCAGCACAGAGCCCGACGCGGGGCTCGAACCCACGAACCGTGAGATCATGACCTAAGCGAAAGTCAGACGCTTAACCGACTAAGCCACCCAGGCGCCCCTCACTGAGACCTTTTATAAAGATGCTGATGCCTGCATGCCATCTCCAGAGATTACGATTTCATTGATTTGGGGTATGGCCCGGGCACTGGGAATTTAAAAGCTCCCCAGGTGATTCTGATATGCAGCCGAGATGGAGAACCACTGTTCTGGTGTATTTCTATTAATCAGTGCCCTGAATTGTTAGTCTTAGCAATAAGTTAACAGAATCCTAGCTCAAGAGACATTATAGAATTTCTCATTGAGTAAATATTCCCTGACTGTACCTCTCACCTATTTATAAAGCAGTTTACAGTGGACTTTACTCCGTTATCTCATGGAATCCCTCGCATACGGCTGTAAAGCAGGGTGAGTAGATATTATCCCCATTTTATTCATGAGAAAGCTGAGATTCACAGTTTTCTAACAGCATACTTGTTGATAAACACAGATTAGGTACATGTGCTTCCCTGAGAAGACATCATGGTCCAGTTGGAGACGTAAGATGGAAACAGGAATGTGGTGTAAAGAGTGCAGTACAGATCTGCAAATATACGAAAATTCAGAGAAAGAAGTTTAGGAAGAGTAATTTGTGAAGAGGAGGGATTCAGAGAAGGCTCTTTAAAGGAGGTAGTCCTGGGGCACCTGGGTGGCTCAGCCGGTTAAGAATCCCCTCCTGTACATAGAGCTGCCACTATGCTTCCTGGCCACAAGAGAAAAGAAGAGGAGGGCCTGGGTGGCTCAGTCGGTTAAGCGTCTGACTTCGGCTCAGGTCATGATCTCACGGTTTGTGGGTTCCAGCCCCGCGTCGGGCTCTGTGCTGACAGCTCAGAGCCTAGAGCCTATTTAGGATTCTGTGTCTCCCTCTCTCTCTGACCCTCCCCTGCTCATGTTGTCACTCTCTCAGAAATAAATAAAACATTAAAAAAAAAAAGGAGGTAGGCCTGCCTCTTCTTGGAACTGATGAAAGTTGTAGAATTTCCTTTGAGGGTCTGAATGGAGGGCAAATGGTGCTGTGCTCCAAACTGGTTCCCTTTATTGGATTTTTAGGATTTTGTAACTCAGTCTGTGTAACTTCCTTAGTGTCTTTAGTTTATCATATTTATAATACACTCTGTTGTTCTTATGAAAAAATAAATATGCCCTGCTTTCACTTCTATTGGATATACCCTTAGAAGGATTGTTAGATTATATGATAGTTGTTTTTAATTTCTTGAGGAACCACATACCGTTTCCCACAGTCCACTTGGTGGTTGTTGTTGTTTTATTTTAGAAGCGGTTTCTTTTCCATCAACCTTATTTCCCCTTTCTTTGCCTCTGTGGAAGAGCAGCTGCGGACTGCTCAGTGGTTGTTCCCGCCCGCTCAGTGGCCCGAGAGCCGCAGACCAGTGTTCCCGGGCAGGCGGAGGCTGTGGCCTCCCGGGCACTGCTGAGTAGGCACACGGGCCCGCGCCTTCACACCAGTCTGCGACTTCGGGCTGAGGAGCAGTGAACTCGGGGGCGGGAGCAGTCCCTTCACCCTGAAATTCCTCCTTGGTCACAGCCTTTTCAGCAGTGACCCGCTCTGCCTTTTCCGTCCGTAGAAGTAGAGACCAGTCAGGACCTCCCGCGGGTGTTCACGGGAAACGGAGCCGCGCGTGCGCAGAACTTCCTGGGCCCAAGCCCGCCACATCGGACCCGCTCAGTGAGCTCTCTTGTTGCAAGGGACACCAATGCCCAAGGAGCGCAGAGGGGTCTGTGACACACAGCGATGGGAGGCAGGTTAACGTGTGACACACAGCGACGGGAGGCGGGTTAACGTCAGACGCCTCCGTGAGAGGCTGGTGGTCAGCCCTGGGATCCGTCACCACCGGAAGTCTCGGCTCCTGGAAGGCTGCCTGGATGTGGTTTAGTGAAGGTTCCAGAAGTGAAGTGGCCGCCAATAGGAGGGGCTCCAGCAGCAGCAGCAGCAGCAGCAGCAGCAAACCTCAGCACAGCTCACTGGCCAGTGCTCCCGGATGACTGGACACTGACATCAGCTGGGTTTTCAGTGGCAGCAAGGGCACGAGCTGCCGGCAGAAGCTTCTCCCACGTTCTCTTCAGATTTGTGATGTAGACGCCGTCACTGTTCTTGTGTAGATGTAATGTTCCATTGGAAGTCAAGGTTGGTGCCCCTTAGGTGGGTTCCTGCTGCAGGAGATGTGAGCACATCCTCCTCCTGGCATTTGCAGGACATCAAGGGCTCCGGACATCGTGAAAGTTTCCGTCTTAAGTCATGACGGGAATGCAGAACAATGCCATGTGGACCCCTCCCAGGGTAGCACGGAAAGGCAGTCCACTTGGTTTTTGGCATCGCTAATTCTGACTAGAAAGAATAGAAATGGTAGCTATTTGGCATATTACCTGTGTGTTAAGCAGAAATGTGCATTACCTTATTTAATCCTGAAAAACAGTATTCTAAAGAGGTATTATCAGCACATTTTGCCGAAGAGGTATAGAAATGTTAAATAGGCCAAGGGATTAGTTACAACTCGGGACTCGAAATCAGGTCTCTCCAAATGTTCAGATGTGGTCGTTCTGAAGTTTTATTTCCAATGAAAAGGGCTCATTTTCCCAAGTTCCCTGGCGATCTACGACATGTTTTTCATAATTTGGAGAGTAGTTGTGAATCATAAGGTAACATTTAATTTTTTAAAGTTTTTAAATTATTTACTTAGAGAGAGAGCAAGAGTGTGCACATGTGAGAGACGGAGGGGAGGGAAAGAGAGAAGGAAAGAGAGAATCCTAAGCAGGCTTGGGCTGGCGACCCTGGGATCAGGGTCAGAATGAAAAGTCAGATGCTCAACCAACTGAGCCATTCAGGCGTCTCTCACAAGGTAAGATTTAAAAGGACTGGAGTCAGTAATTATACTTCCACTCTCATAATTCTGACCCCAAATTCTTAGTCACATCTCTCCATGCAGTAAGTAGAAGCGGGTCATTCCTACACACCACCACCAGCTCTCCAGGTCAGCACCACACTGAGCCTCTCGTCTTCGGAGTAGTGTCTGCATTATAACCAGTTGCTGTTATTGTTCAGAATTAATGAACAGTTTGCAAACTAGCATCACTTCTGTGAAAGTTGATGGACATATTAATTATACCTTATTCAGATTTCACAGTTGCGCGACCCAGATTCTTCTTTTCTGCCAAATTTCCAAAGATGCAGTGGCATTTTAAAAACTCCAGTGAAACACAGTTAGTGTATTAAAATGCAAACAAGGGAGGAACTGGCCAGGCAGAAACAGGAAGATGATAAGCTCGGTTTTTCTGATTTCAGGACTCAGTCAGATGGTCCATTTTCAGAGTTTTTAGGTTGATTCAACAGTGCCTATCTTTCCCTTCTGGGATTTTTAAAATTTTTTGTAGGCACTCTATCAAGTGTCTCCTTTCTATTACATAAGGATCAAAGCATTTACTTGAAGCCTGATACCAGCTGCTGATTACCAATATCCTAAATGCATTAGATCTCTTGCTTTTGGTGCTTATAGTCTACATTGATAGAAGATGGGGATGCACACAGGGGCTTGAATCTTGACTTCACTATTATTTATTGAGCTACTGCCATGACAGGCATTATGCAGATGCTAAGGATACAGTAATACATATCCTTAGTGGGCTCAGAGAGGGTCCACTGGGTTTAGGCAAGTGATAAGCCAGAAGACCACCTGCATTGAGGAAGTGGGTGAGGAGACAGAAGGTGAAAGTAACTGGCAAGAAGCTTCCTGGTGATAAAAGGGGATAGACCTGGGGGTTTATAGGGTTGAGAAAAGTTATTTTCAAGTTATCAGACTTGAGCACATTTCAGTGCTGATGGGAAGAATGCTAGGAGAGGGTGAGGAGAGGTACTGGGACAACTGGACTCTGTAAGGTTCTGCAAAA
This sequence comes from Hyaena hyaena, assembly GCF_003009895.1. Lineage (NCBI taxonomy): Eukaryota > Metazoa > Chordata > Mammalia > Carnivora > Hyaenidae > Hyaena > Hyaena hyaena. Next base: position 1,746,852 of record NW_024080979.1, read on the forward strand.
TGCAGAGAGGCTGTGGTCCATGTACACACAGAGGGATTTGCTTAGGATGGAAGGCAGGCCCCCGCTTCCACTGTGACAGGACAGAGTGGGGAAAATGAGGATGAAGAGTAAGATAAATGTGGAACTGTGTAGCAGCTGTAAGGCAATCTGATGACACCTCTTTCTCCTGTGAGGTAGGAGACAAGGCTATGGGCTTAGGGAGGTGAGGGATTGGGGGGAGATAAGACTTTTATGGGAACAGGGAAGACTCAGGATGGCCATTGTGGAGGATCACAGGGGATGAAGCAGAGACACATGGAAGGATTGCATCTGTGGTAGTGGCACCTACTTTTTTTTTTTTTTTTTTTTTTTTTACAAATGGTTTATTGTCAAATTAGTTTCCACATAACACTCAGTGCTCATCCTCACAAGTGCCCTCCTCCATGCCCATCCCCCCCACCCCCCCACAACCAACAGTCCTCAGTTTTTGTCAGCATTCAAGAGTCTCTCATGGTTTGCCTCTCTCCCTTTCCCCCACCATTTCCGCCCTTCTTCTCCCCCTTGTTCCTCCGTCAAGTTCCTCCTAATCCTCCTATACGTGCAAACATATGATATTTGTCCTTCTCTGCCTGACTTATTTCGCTCAGCATAACACCCTCAAGGTCCATCCATGTTGCTACACATGGCCAGATTTCATTGTTTCTCATTGCCATGTAGTATTCCATGGTATAGATAAACCACATCTTCTTGATCCATTCATCTGTTGATGGATACTTAGGCTCTTTCCATGTTTTAGCTATTGTGGAGAGTGCTGCTATGAACATTGGGGTACATGTGCTCCTATGCATCAGCATTTCTGTATCCCTTGCGTAAATTCCTAGCAGGTGGCACCTACTTCTATGCTTGTGTGATTTACTTTCCCTGTTGGTACTATTCAGTGGTCCAGGGGTAGAATCAAGGAAGGCAGACAGTTGGGTGAATGCAGGGTTGAAAACTTGGTGGACTTGTATAATGACACATGGCAAAGGGTTTCAGGATGCTGGCAAAGAAAGGACTGGAGTGAGGGTGTGTTGGTCAGTAAGCAAGTGATGACAGAGAAAGTCAAGTATGAGGGATCAAGGTCTTGATCAGCTTGAAGGGCAAAGAATGGATACCTGGTTTTGGTTTCCCAGAAGTTCTAGGTAATGGCAGAGTCTAGGATCTATTGGTGGCTATAGTGTGTACAACAATCAAAGTGCAAGGAAATAGAGAACGTAAAAGAACTGAGAGTTTACATTTATGTGGACGACCACTGTTGAGGCCTCGGAAGGTGAGAGGGCTTGAGGGTGAAGGAAGACTGGAGGACACTGTCAAAGTCTTTCAGAAAGTGTGCAGGCCTGGGAGGTTTGATTATTATCCCAATTCTACAGGAGAAGAAACTGAGGCATGGAAATCACACAGCTATTGGGTGGCAGAATCAAGCCTTTTAACCCAGGTGGTCAGTCTGCAGAGTTCATGTGCTATAACACGAAGCTGTCTGTTATCACATTATATGAGAGAACAGCTATAGAAGGCTCAAGGGGGCCAAGGAGGGAAAAGTAGGTTCCCAGAGGACACATGTTGACATTCCAGTTGGATCTTGAAGAATAATAATAGTTCACATTTATTTGGCCAGGCATTAAGGCAAATAATGTGCATGAAATGGTTCCACTGAATTGAACTCTTCTGACATCCCTTTGTGGTGGGTTGGGTTATCACTACCCTATTTTAGAGAAGAGGGCATTGAAACACAAAGTGGCTCAGCACTTGCTCTCACATGTTGGAGCCTCGATTTTAACTGAGGCCATCTGGTACCAGAGCAGGGTACCCAACCACAGCCCAGGAGCTCCAGGGAGATGGTGGGAGGGGAAAGGGGGCCTTGGGGCAGAGTGGAGTGTGTTTGCCAAGGCAGGAGGGAGTTCCTGCAGGATGTACATAATGGCTGGAAAGCTGGAGAAACAGAGTGAAGGATTTAATTCCACTGGGGAATCAGGATCAATCTTCCTTCCATGTGAGCATGTAGAGCTCAGGCTGCCTCTTGGGTAACTCTGTGGAGGGGTGAAGTCTGTGGTGATATGTTCCTGCCTCCCCTCCCACTGAGCCAGATTCCACTTGACTTAGTGACAGTCAGTGCTGGAGGCTGGCTCCAGCAGGTCCAGGGGTCACTGAAGGATGGACAGTGTAGGCGAGAGAGAGTGAGAGAGCCCCGAGATTCTTTCTGATCACCAAGCAGGCATCTCTGTCCTGTCAGTTTTGGTGTCTTTATTTATAGGTCAAATGTTAACATGGCATCAGAAAATGGGCATGGAGGAGGGCACTTTGGGGATGAGCACTGAGTGTTATGTAGAAACTAATTTGACAATAAACTATTTGAAAAAAAAAAGGAAGATGTGGTTTATCTATACCATGGAATACTACATGGCAATGAGAAACAATGAAATCTGGCCATGTGTAGCAACGTGGATGGACCTTGAGGGTGTTATGCTGAGCGAAATAAGTCAGGCAGAGAAGGACAAATATCATATGTTTGCATGTATAGGAGGATTAGGAGGAAGTTAACGGAGGAACAAGGGGGAGAAGAAGGGCGGAAATGGTGGGGGAAAGGGAGAGAGGCAAACCATGAGAGACTCTTGAATGCTGACAAAAACTGAGGACTGATGGATGTGGGGGGGAGGGGGTGATGGGCATGGAGGAGGGCAC